>NW_027266452.1:0-87484 GCF_046630445.1 Rutidosis leptorrhynchoides | reverse complement strand
GATTGATCGGGTAATATTAATGAAGAGCCTTTAATTTGGACATGGAATGCAAGGTTGAAGTCGCATCTCAATAGTGAAAATAAATAATGCAACCCTATTGTAGCTAGACGTCATGTTAATTTGGCATAATAAACTATACTTTGGTCTTTTACCATTTCGATATTTATTGAAAGTACGTCCGACGTTATCTTCACACCCACGCTAACTTAACATACTGGTTTGTTTCTTTTTTGTTGTTGTTTTTTTTTTTTTTTTTTTTTTTTTTTTTTTTTTTTTTGTAACAATAGTACGTACATTACCGAAATGGTCGGTTTTAATTAATAAGTGATGAAATTTTGGTGGTTGATTAATTAATTATATTATATTATGGGTGATCAGTGAACCAAGGATTGGCAACCCTGGCATTTTTTGGAGTGGGAATAAATCTGATTTTATTCCTAACAAGGGTTTTACAACAGAACAATGCAGATGCTGCTAACAATGTGAGCAAATGGACTGGAACTGTCTATATCTTCTCTCTTATCGGAGCTTTCCTAAGTGATTCTTACTGGGGAAGATATAAAACATGTGCCATTTTCCAGATCATCTTTGTCATTGTAAGTAAGAATTTTAATACTACCTTTGTCTTCAATCAGACGACATATTTGCTTTTTACGTTCATTGAAAAGTTTATGTATTACTCCCTCCGTCTCAAAATACATGATGTTTTGATTTTTATGGCAAATGTAAATTACACATGCTACAAGAATCAAAACTTAATGTATTTTGAGACAGAGGTAGTAGTTATTTATAGATAGAGGGAGTAATTAGTTGCAATTTTATTCTAATGCATATATAATGTTAATGCAGGGTCTGGCATCGCTTGCATTGTCATCGCAGCTCTTCTTGATCAGGCCGAAAGGCTGCGGGGACCACGAAACTAATTGTGGGACCCATTCTAGCTTGGAGGTTGGATTGTTTTACCTGTCAATCTACCTGATAGCATTAGGAAATGGTGGTTACCAGCCGAACATTGCTACGTTTGGGGCGGATCAGTACGATGGAGAGAATCCGAAAGAAGGGCAGTCGAAGGTGGCGTTTTCAGCTACTTTTACCTGGCATTGAACCTCGGCTCGCTCTTCTCCAACACATTCTTGGCCTATTTGGAAGACAAAGGCTTGTGGACATTAGGGTTTTGGGCTTCTGCCGCCTCTGCATTTGCAGCCCTTGTTCTGTTTTTAGCCGGAACCTCGAAATACAGGCATTTCAAGCCACGTGGCAACCCTCTGTCTAGGTTTTCTCATGTTCTTGTCTCTGCCACAAAAAAATGGACAGCCAAAATGCCTCAAAATGATCATTTGTATGATGCCGTGGAGCCTAAGGATTCTGGAAACAGACGGTTGCTTCACTCTCAGGGCTTCAAGTAAGTATAATATAAAAAATTCCAATTCATTAATTTATAACAAAATACTAGCTGCTAATTAATAATTTATAAATAAATTAGGTTTTTGGACCGAGCTGCATATATTTCCTCGAGAGATGTAGATGACTTGAAACAAGATTATCGAAGTCCTTGGCGTTTGTGCCCTGTTACACAAGTAGAGGAAGTTAAATGTGTATTGAGATTGCTCCCGATCTGGCTCTGCACAATTCTCTACTCCGTCGTCTTTACACAGATGGCTTCCCTTTTTGTGGAACAAGGCGCTGCCATGAAAACTACACTTTCCGATTTCAGAATTCCGCCAGCTAGCATGTCCAGCTTCGACATTCTCAGTGTTGCTTTCTTCATTTTCCTATACAGAAGAGTTATTCATCTGATCGTATGCAGAGTGAGAAAGAAAAACAGTTGTGATATTGATAATAAAGGACTGACAGAGCTTCAAAGGATGGGTATCGGACTTGTTATCGCAATCCTGGCGATGATTTCAGCAGGAATCGTCGAAGTTTATAGACTTAAATATGCAAAACCAGACTGTTTACATTGTGAAGGATCGAGCTCTCTGAGCATTTTCTGGCAAATTCCTCAATTTGCTTTGATCGGAGCATCTGAAGTTTTCATGTATGTGGGCCAGCTTGAGTTCTTCAACGCGCAAACGCCGGATGGATTGAAGAGTTTCGGGAGTGCTCTGTGCATGACGTCTATATCGTTGGGGAATTATGTCAGCAGCATTATCGTGACGATAGTTATGAATATCTCGACTGACGATAACATGCCAGGATGGATCCCTTCCAATCTAAACAAGGGCCATTTAGATAGGTTCTACTTCTTGTTAGCTGGATTGACCACGATTAACTTGCTTGTTTACATGGTTTGTGCTAGATGGTATAAGCATATCAAAGTAGATGGCAAGATCAGTAGTGGAGACGACGACGATGAGGACAATGGCAAGGATAAGCGACAACCTGTATAATTAATCACAGATTCTGGTACCAAATATATAATTAACTATATATATACATATATGATGACCATCAAATAATCAAGACATTGTAGAGTTTGTTTTGGGGCTCTTGTTTCACTCTTTGATTAGTGCACCTCGGTTTTTCGAGTCGGGGAGAATGTTAATTTAAGTGTATCATATTTATGTACTTAAGTTTTTTTTCAGGCAGTTATGATCCGATTGTGAAAAAATGAAGTGATTTTGCTTGTTCATTTACCTACCTCGTTTATGTTGGAGATATTCTTAAAGAAAGTTCTAGCCGAAAGTCATATTACTTGCTCGGCACTAACTTCCAGAGCAAGTAACTTCTACTGCAAGCAATCGTTCTACTCCTAGTTTTCAATATTGATCATTATTCACCACTCTGTTTCTAGAGTGTAATTTTTTGGTTTTCTGATACCTGAAAAATACAAAAATGGTCTTTCTATCATGTACATTATTGTATGGTCGACTTGAATAGTATTTTTTTTTTCCCGTTAACTGTGATTAATACAGATGATTTTATCTGCCATTGAAGAACTAAAGCGAAATCTCAACAAAAAAATATAGTAAACCTGATTCAGTTCTAATCTTTTTAGTCGATTTGATGGTTTGTCTCCACTATATCGAGTTGAGCATCGCGAGGTGTAGGCTTGTTTACAACTCGCTAAAAGGTTTTGGAAAAATTATCAACAAGCCTACAACTCGGTAAAATAACTCAACAAGTCTACAGCTCGCTATAAAATTTTGGAAAAAATCTCAGCAAGCTTACAACTCGCTAAAATAACACAACCCTACAACTCGCTAAAAAATGTTGGGATAATTTCAACAAGCCTACAACTCGCTACAAAACTCAACAAGCCTACAACTCCCTAAAATAACTCAACAAGCCTACAGCGCGCTATAAAAATTTGGAAAAAATCTCAACAAGCTCACAACTCGCTAAAATAACACAACCGTTGTCTAGTATGATTTTTGGCAAAAGTAACACTCTTTTTTTCCAAATTTTTGGAAAAAATCAGGCAACGGAATTGATGACATCGATCGCTCCAAAGCCATTAAATTGCTAAATATCCTTTTTGTATCGTTGTCTACTATGAATTTTGGCAAAAGTAACACTCTTTTTTTAGAATTATAGTCAGGGGCAGACGACCAGCTTACATCAAAGCAGACTTTTGAGTCGGACAACTTCCGTGTTTCTCCAAGCCATTTTATGCCTTAGAGAGTACCAGTGAAATGAAACTTAAAAATTATCTCTGGTTTCATGGTCCTCATACATTGGAGGAAGTAAGCTCTAGTAATATGAAGAGTAAAAATTATACAAAGTTGTCGGTGATGTGGCACCAGCTAGTCGATATAATGTATCGATAAGAGAGTATGGAAGTTGATTCTCAAACAACAAGAAGTCAATCCAAATTCTATGCCTAAACATTGGGTTGTTAAGCAAAGAATCATCTGTGTATTTAAGAGAAACCTCATTTCCACACCTTAAGAAGAGCTCAAATATGAAAAAGGAATCCAACAAAAGCATCTCCACGTAGTCTTTGCTTCCTAGTTCACAGGGTACAGTATACATATACATCTATATGTACCTTTCTTTCTTTTTTCGGGCAGTTATATATGATCCTATTGTGAAAAAATGAAGTGATTTTGCTTGTCCATTTACCTTGTATATATATGTTGGAGATATTCCTAAAGAAAGTTCTACCCGAAAATCATATTCCTAGCTAGCTCGGCACTAACTTCCAGCACAAGTAACTTCCACCGCAAGCAACTGCTTGACTCTTTGTAGTTTTCAATGAATTGTTGTTAAATACCTTATGTATTTGTTTATAAATACCTTTCATTGTATTCATTCAATTATTATATTAATAAAATCCTAGTTCTCTATTATTCCTATAGCATGGTATTCTCTATCAATGGAGTTAATTATTGGTTTTTTTGAGAGAGATGAAATTTGTTAAATAAATTGAAGGAGTTTCTTTTTCTTCCACATTTAGCTTGAATTAATGAAGCTTACCAATCACAAACTGAACATCATTCTTATCACTCGTAGAAGTTTAAATTTTTGTCAACAGACAACTATAATTTTCAGAGTTTACTTGTAAGTAATTACTATCTGATCAAAAAGGAAGTGCTGGAAAGCACATTTACACATGTGAATTGCTGAACTTTCTGTCAAATACATACACAGAATCAGAAACAAAACACAAACATTTAATTGTAAGAGAGACCAATTTGCAGAATATGTCGGTACGTTTTCAGTACCCTTCCTTTCATTATCGGCTCCTGGATTACATTACCCTCAATCCTTTTGTCTTAAACGATACATTTATCATACATATAATACTAACTCTATCTCCAAATTGATTGGAATAGATGACGTTTTGACTTTTTTTAAGTGTATCGACTGTTTTCACGGCCATGATCTTCATTAGCATCAGAACTATTAATATCAATCATAGCTGAATTGGGCCCTATTTTATTAGAAATTGAAATGTCCCGTGCTCAGAATGGATTTCAGCTGGATGTTAAGGAAGATCAAACAGCATACATCGATGGAGTTGAGAAACATGTAACTGTGTGAGCATTAGATCAACAACTACATATGATTCCTGACCGGAAGATGAGAGGCATCATGAAACATGGCATATAAACTTGTTCATACAAACACAAATTAAAGAACTTCTACAGAAGCTGCCTACATTCCAAATACAAACTCTAAGACGCACGATGTGCACCTTTGGATGTTTTGTTTGGGAAGTGATCATAGGAATTTCTTAATGACCTAAGTATCTTTTTTATTATTTTGGTTTGAGTTACTAAAACCCAAAGTTATAAATGCAAATTGTGTTTTATTATGTATGAATTTTATTGGTACGTGCATTTTGGGTGTGAACCTATAGAGACGACATATAAGATTCAAATTGGAGAGGATATCTGGCTGAGTCGACAACAAAGATGGATTGCGACTTCAACCAAGACGGTTCTACCAGACGAGACCCGATTAAAGTGATGCATAAGGACATGAATATTGCCGAAACGAGATTATCCCTTCAAGGGTGAAACAAACATCTGCAATCCATCGAGACTCTTCAAGTGTTCAAAGGTTAAGATAGATGGATATGGCATGATCGCACATATAAATAAATCAACATATTAAAAGCACTCGCCCGGAGATGAGATGTGGTGTGATACTTTTGAATTGTCTCTTGTGTATAATTATTTTAACAAACACATTTCTATATATATATATAAAAAAAAAGGAGTGTTGAACGATGAAAGCATTATTGAGTCCAACATCGGGAATGATCGATGCACTTCAATCAATCATATGTAAGACCATGTGCTCCTTGAACTAGCTTTTGGGGTTGAGTTAGTCTCATGAGATCTTATCAAAATTATTTCAAAACATCACCATGGTATCATGGTTCTCGATTTGCAGGGGCGTGTTGAGCCCCACATTTAGCTAGAATGATTCACAATTAGCTAATAAAATGTTGTCTAGCAGGTGGTTTGTATTTCCCCTTGAAATCTATAATTGAATATCGTGTATACTTCAACAAACCAAATTTAAATTGTCCTTGAGAAATTGGGTCGGTACTATTTTCTATTTCCGTCCATGGGATGCTGGATGTATCTCTTGGGCCTCCGGGTTTAATCGCAGACTTTCCGCAGTCTACTGATTGTGGAAGATTACGTTCGAGTATGGGAATGGCAGAGGATGCCCCGAAACCCTAAACACTATAACTCCTCGTCAGATGCATTTTCCCCGAGAACATTGTCGAATTTTTCTCGAACATAAACTTGTTGAACTTGAGGAAGGCTACCGCGCATCGATGTATCTTTGATGTTCTTCATGCACCTCCAAATCTTTTTTTCCATGATGGGCTTTCCACTTGTTGTAGAGATTTGGAAACACAATTTCTTCTAAAGCACTTCTGTAGAACTTGAATAGTCCACGCTTTAGTCTATCAAATCGTCTAGACATGTTGAAAATCCTGTCAAGAAAACAATAAGAATTTGTAAAGAAAACAGTAAAAGGCATGCTTGAAGGCTTTGTGATTTTAAGAAAACATATAAACATTTTGAGTTTAAGTTTTAGAAATCTCAGAAGCCATTTGAAGAAAAATAGCTTAGCTTTTTATTTATCTACACTAACAAATTGAAAATAAAAGACTCAGAAACAAGAAGAACACGCCATTTTAGCTAGAATCAGTTGAATGTCATACTCGCAGAAGGATATCCTTGGTTGGACTTGAAGCCTTAGTAGTAGCAAACATACGATGATACGAAGCAATAACGCAAAAATAAGGACTTAAAAACTCGGCCTCCACGCAGGATTTATTGGAATTGTACCAGTTTGCTAAAGAAACTTTACGAGGTAGTGATTTGTAAGCTAAATTAATTTTGAGGTATCAAAAATGAAATTATCCCCGACTATCAAGGATAATACCCTCATAAGGTTTGTGTCCAACTGAAGGTTGTGCGGAACTCCCTGTATTTAAAAAATCGCTTTGTAGCTTCTGATGCTGAAAAAAATTCGTCCAAAATTGCCTGTACAAGTTCTTTTTTCGGCTTACGTGTAGCTTATATGCCAATTAAAAACCCAACATGCATTTCGATTCATCTCCACATCAAATAAATTTGCCACTTGATGGTCCAGTCGTTTCGAAATAAAAATCAAAATGAACCTAAACTCTATACTAAATCGAATCGAACCGACAAGATCCAATCATTAGATGTCATAAAAACTAAACCACATTGTTTTGGATAAAAGAAATGCCATTATTATTACTTGTAAAGTTGGTATGCTACCAGGCACCAGCATTGAGATTATAGCTGAACATCATTCTTATAACTTGTAGAAGTTTAAAATTTTCTCAACAGACAATTAAAGTACAGTAGAAACTCTTTAAATTAATATCCGGTAAATTAATAAACTCTCTAAAATAATAAATTTGTCCAGTTTTGATTTGGACCAATGTAAAAAATTGAAAAATTCGATAAAATAATAAGATAATAATTTTTTGGAAGAATCCTTTATAATTTTTTGTCCTAAATAAATCATAAATTCATAATTCATAAAAATTAAAAAAAAGATATTACACTCTATTGAAATATGATTTAATAGTTGTCTGTTTTCCTTTAAAGTTCAAGTATATTTGAAGTCATTGCCACCAAATAAAAACACAGTACAACTATTGAGTTCCAAGATTCGCTACAACGTAATTTTAAGAGGCATAGACTAATTTGCTTTTTGTTTGGTATGTACAATATAATTACTTAGTTTATACGGAAATGAATTACGTTGAATCGGTTAAAAACTCTTTAAATTAATAACTATTAATTTATCGATAAATTAATAACTCTCTAAATTAATAAATTTATAATTTATAGAGTTTAAACTGTAATTTTCAGAGTTTACATAAGGAACAACAAATTTGAATAACAGGATACTTATGTTACTAAAATGATGCTACTCTCTCTAAAATATTTCCAAATAAGATAGCGTCTGCCTTCACATCACATGTAGTAGAAAATATCAGCCTTGAACCTTACGAACTTGAATGTGATGAGTGGATTCTTGGCGCCATATTGGCTGTGCTCCGCTCTGTACAATGGTTACAAACTCTCCTTCCTTCACTTGATTCTTTTCCTGGAAAAAAAATAAGAGATGGCCATATAATTTTAAAATCAAACTCACATATAAAATGAAAAATGCAGAGAAGAAATGACTAACCAGTAAGAGCTTCAGTGCTCGGGAGAAGGTCTCCTCTGCATCATCAGAAAATGGCATATATATCGGAGAGACGCCTTGGTAAAGTGCCAGTCTCTGCTTTATTCTCTCTCTGTGATGTCATGATAGGATAAAAAAATAAATCATATAACTCCCAATCATAGTTGTAGATTTCAGCTGTATTGGGATACAAATCGTGATACAAACCGATACACCAACGCTACATTGACGGATACTTATCATTTTCTCTTTGTATAGTTCGTATAGTGATACACATCGAATGATACGGCCGATAGCTACAACTATACTCCCAATATAAAGAATTCAGAAAAAACCATAATATTCAAACGAATATAAGACTTACTCATTTGTGAATGCAAAAATTGTGGAGGATGGCCGATAGTGGCTCAACTGTATAGCCATGGATCCTGTTCTTGTGAAGACAATAATGGGTGTGTTGAGAGTGTTAGCCATGGTTGTAGCATGGTAAGCAAACATTTCACCCATGTCACTCTGTTAAGTAACACAGAAAGAGATGAGATCCTGACTGGTTAAATCAATGTTGACTCGAATTCAAATTCCCCATGGAAATACCTTGTATTCATCAATATCAAGTGGGAGGGTACTACTGACTGGTAGGCTTGCTTCTGTTCTCAATGCAACACTATGCATAACTCTAACAGCCTTTAATGGATACCTTCAATCAAAATAGTTGCAAAAGTAATCAGAATATCATCGAAAATGTAAGATATTTCAGTGTCGTTATAAATACAAATCATTTGTCTTACTTTCCGTGAGCAGTTTCTCCAGAAAGCATGACAGCATCAGCACCTTCTCGCACAGCGATAGCGATGTCAGAGACTTCTGCTCTTGTTGGTGTTGGATGATTGATCATGCTTTCCAGCATGTTTGTCGCTACAATCACCGGCTTCTTCATCCGCCGGCATGTTCTGATTATTTCTTCCTGTTATAATAAGTTGATTATACGATGATTGTGAAAAAGGTGACTTGGAAATCAACTAGGCAAAAGCACACATGACATGAGTGCAGAAAGAAATTACGTGGCCCATTAAAAATCACTACAGTCTTCCTCGGATACTTTCAGATTCTTTTGCGTATTGTTCAATACGATTTTCAAATTGATTTACTGATTTCATTGCTTATGCCAAAACACAATACAATAATTTCAGGTATTTTACCTGCAACAGGGGGACATCCTCGATTGGAAGTTCAGCTCCAAGGTCTCCACGAGCCACCATAGCCTACAATGTCAAAGATACACACAGCTAATAAGTCCTTTAACTTTTCACAACAAAATTCTAATAAACCTAAAAGAAGGAAGAGGATAGGAACATGTGTAGAATTAATATGGAACTAACCCCATCACATGCAGCAATAATTGACTGAAGATTAGGAATGGAGTCGGCACTTTCAATTTTCACAGTGACATGAATATCTGAATTACAGCCTAAAGAAGATATTGGCAATAGTTCAGTTAGATGTACGTATGGGAAAGCTGAAGAGACCAAAATATGCTTTGATTTCCGTAACAAACTGAAAGGCTAATGAACTATACTTTTGAGATAATCTTTCAACTCATGTACCACTTTAGCATCCTTAACAAAAGATACAGCATAGAAATCAACTTGGTTGTCCACCCCAAATTTGATATCTTCCCAGTCTTTGTCTGCAGAAATGGTACATGGCAGAAACTTTTAGGAGTGATCGCTAGTAAACATGACAAGACATAGAAAGTAGCAGCACAGAACTGAAAATATTCAATTATAACCTGTTATTGAAGGGAGAGTTGCACTCTTTCCTCGCACATTTAGATGACGTCTTGATTTTAGTTCACCTCCATCAACTACTTCACAATTAACTGTATCTTTTGTCTTTGACTTTACAGCTAATGACATCATTCCACCTAACACAGACATAAAACAACTTCTAAATTTGGTAAAGTATGAAAAATCGCTTGTATAGTAATAATAATGTGTTTACTCAGCAAGGAATATGCTGAGGATATGGTTTTGGATAGAGCTTTGTATAGAAAATGATTCAAATGGCAGGTTACTAGGCTCAGATAATTATAAAGGTTGTTGAAGTAAATAGGGACAACCCAATAAAGCAACAACAAAAGGAATGTCAATATACCATCTACAAGAAGAATATCTCCATCCGCCACATCATTCACAAAATCGTCATAATTTACACTAACAGTATCTTCTGTGCTGACTCCTCTATTGATAGTGAAATTAAACTCTTGTCCCTCTTTCAGCATTATTGGTTGAGGTACATCTCCACTTCTAACTTCAGGACCCTGTCGGTGTAACCAAATCATAACTAAGAACCATGTAAAAGTATATTATCATTGTTCTGAAGTAATCAGACTTAAAACCAGCAAGCATACCTTGGTGTCCAACATTACAGCTATGACCTTGTCGTCAAACTGAGCATTATATTCTTTGACCAGGTCAATCGTCTTCTTGTGAGAAGCATGGTCTCCATGGGACATATTCAGACGTGCCACGTCCATTCCCTCCTCGGCAAGTTTCCAAATCATCTCGCGGGTGCTTGTGGAAGGACCAATCGTACACACTATCTTCGTCTTCCTTTCAGTGTTTGGCTTTATCTTTGCCTGTTCCGACTGGTAATTAACATCTTCAAGCTGAATGGAAGTATTTGAGTCCTGCCACATAAAGAGTTTACAAATCAGGAAAGAACATCTCCATATAATTATAGAATAGAATTACCGGCAAATAGTGCAACATTGACCGATTGTATCTCTCTCACACGCTCAATTCTGTTCTTATAATAAATGGCCTATTCCAAGTTAAGCAACATGTTCATTTTCCAATTCCGAACTTGAGCATTTGGTCTCTGATTCCGAATCGGTAAGCATATTCCAAAATAAATCTTTGAAATAACATGTAATGCTAAACAATAGATCGGATGAAATAGAAGAGAAATGTAATAAATGAACCTTAGATTAGCTGAAATTGCACAAACAAGCCATTAACAAGCGAAGCAATGAACAAATCCATACACATGTAAATTCAAGACGAACAAAAAAAGATGAAGTTTTGATAAAAGATAGAGAGAAAGGCTTACGGTGGCATTAAAGGAACCATTTTGGAAGACATCACGACGACGACCACCTTTATTTTGACTTCGCTCGCCGGGACTGATCCTCATCGATCTAACAACGACGACGGAAGAGCCGTTTCTCCTCTTAGGCACCAAACTACATCGTTTCGTCGCCGCCGAGGAGGTGAAATCCGAGGTAAGCTTGGCAGTATCGGATTTTAAGGTCGACCCAATATGATTAATCGTAGCAGCCATTTCCGTTTTTCTAAGCACAGATTTTTGCACGGGGAAAAAAAGGAGAGATTTTTTTGGAAGCAGACCAATAAAAACCTGTTTCTGTGAGTGTGTGTCTGTGGTTGATTGAGATTTGAGTGTGTGTGGAATTCTATTTGTTTATTTATAAGAAAAATGAGAAATCAATGGAGGACGAACTGACTGACTGACTAGGTCCTTTTTCTCTCTGACTTTCAAAATACTTACAGTTGTAACTTAATTTGCAGCTTTTAGGTTTAATATTTGTGGGCTTTGCTTGTGTAGACTTTTGATTACCTTGATTGTTCTTTCCTTTTTTTGTCTTAACATGTACGATTGAATGGCTAAACGATGTGTATACAAGAATTTGTAGGAAATAAAATTGGCCGCTAAGCTTTTAATTAAGCCATTATCAAAAAAGAAAAAGTTTTTAATTAAGCCTATCACATTCTTACAAAATATTTTAGATGTTTTATGATGTATTACTATTTCTGTCATAAAATATATGATAATTTAAAAAGATATGTTCATTTATGACATATTAGTATCATCATTTTATATACAATAGCGAGATTTTTCCAATTTTAAATCTGTTTCAATTGTAAATTTTATTGTCAAATCAAAATCTGGCACATGACGTTTTATTGATGAATATTAATTTGACACATGTATGTTAGAATTTTGAGTTTAAATTGGTTTCAAGTTACAATTTTAAGTCAATAATATTTTTTTTTTATTCTAATTAGGAAATCAAAACACAATAAAAACAAAATGATTCTTAATAAAATTCTACCAATTATTTTTCCTAATATAATAATTTTGTTCCTAATTACTTTCCTATCTATTATTTAAAAAATTATTCCTAAAATTATAATACACTATATTTTTTTCTTCTAATTTTCTTATTAAATAATTTTTTCTAATCAAAATGCATTACATTCTTTTTTTCTATTCCTAAATAAAACGGACACGTCTTCTTTTTTCTATTCAAACGAGCATATTATTAATAAAATTATTCCTACTCAAATTATAATATATATTTTTTTCTAATTTTTTTATTAAATTATTATTCCTAATAGAAATCCGCTATATTTTTTTCATATTTTTAACTAAAACAGATATATCTTATTTTTCAAACAATTAATAATTCTTCCTAATTAAAATATATTATATTTTTTTTACTATTTCTAATTAAAAAAGACATATCTTCTTTTTTAATATTTTCAAACGAACATATTATTAAAAAAATTATTTCTAATCAAAATATAATATATATTACTTTTTTGAATTTTTTTATCAATATATTATTCCTAGTTCGCTGTATTTTAGTTCCTATCTTAATTAAAATGGATAAATTTTATTTTTCAAACAATAAAAACAATTAAATTGATTAGATGTAATTATAAATTTTATTATAAAATCAAATTTTGATATGTAATTTTTATTTTTTTGCTATGTATATTATTTTTGAAAACAAAATAAATTTTTAATTCTAAAATTATAGATTTTAAAATAAAATTAAATAATTATAATTGATATAGATTTAAAATAATTATTTTTTATATAATATTTTGATATAAATTTAATAATATTTAATACGAATAATTATTATAAATTTTTTTATATAATATATTTAAATTTTTTATTTTTAAAAGTACGGACCTACTGACACTGACTTAAATTACTATAATAAATGGATTTGATGGATTTTAATAGCTCATAAAAGTTAAAGATGTAGTTGAACCAATCTAACAATTAATTCTATGTACCTAAAGATTATTATTGATGATGATCATTACTTTCAAGAATAGATTATGAATCGATACTTCCAATGATGGAAGTGAAACAAGACCAATATACATAGTCACAAAAATTGATTTGGTCACCTACAAATTGCTTTATGTATTGTTTTTTTTTTTCAATAATAATATCTCCGTCTTTAATTAAATGTCATATTTTTTATATAAAATATATAGAAAATATGACATTTAATTAAAGACGAAAGAAATATTTTATGCATTGTTTTATATTGACACAAGGAGATCGATCTCCCACGCATGATGTATTTGAATAATAGTCACAAAAATCCTACAAGATCAATAGTACATTTTTATTTTTATTTGAAGAAAGATCAATAGTACATTATACTCCTATTTAGCTTTAAGAGTTAATTTAATGAAAAATAATTTGCTGCTCCTATCAGTTAAAAATTTACACATAGAAAATATATAAAATCTGTAAAATATATAGTTAAGAGTTTGTTTGTTTGATTTTTACTTTCAACGTTCATACTTAAAATTTACGGATTATAATTTTATAACTTTATCCTTAAAGTTCACAATTCCTCCTATAAAATATAATAATCTATCTTTATTTTTATGAATATAAAAATCAATTAAAATAAAAATATATATTAACCTTTTCTCTTTTTTATTTATCCAAATTTAATATCTGTCATTTATTTATTTTGAAATTTTCATTTCTTTACTTTGATGTTTCATGGGTTACATGTCAAATTTATTTATTTATTTCTGTGTGGCGTGGGCATGCACAGTAGTCCCTAGAGAAAATATCTCACGTTGCTTGCTGATTCAAAAATGGAATACTAGAATATCCCCACAGAATAAATCACGTGCTATGCACATACAACTAATTTACATATATATCCCAAGTCCAAGTGATCAGTTCTAAGTTATCACATCGTGAATATCGTGTCTGGTCTGGTATTTAATGGCGCCAAACAATTGATGTCGACTGAGTCTCAAAATAGAACCTCTCTATACTTAGAAACATTCATAAGCCTCCTTACAACAACAAATTAAGCTATTTTATTTTGCATCAACGTCAACAAAGCTTATAAAGCTCTATGATCTTCCATATATTAACGTGTAATTCTATCTCAAGAATTTAAATTTGATTAAGTCGAGTTTGACCATTCAATTCTACATCTACAATTATCCACTTCAATCAATCACTTAAAAATATTTAAATGACAGTTGTCTAGTAAGAATGGTTTGTATTCCCCTTGAAATCTAGAAATTTAATATCATGTAGCCTTCAAGAGATCCCACGTAAAGTTCATAGGGTCATTTTCAAACCATATTCCATATTTTTTTTCTCTATATTTTTCTTTATCATCATAATATCATTACTAAAATTCCATCTATCAAAATTTTTTTTCTTCAACCCATATCTTTCGATTTTTTTTAAAAAATGTCTATTGTATAAATTATTAAAGTCGAATTATGTCTATATGAATCTAATATTATAGTAGTTTTAATATTAAATAATAAGTCAATTTTATTTAGGAAAATTCACTCTTACCTCATGTGAAACATTAAAAAAAAAAAAAAAAAGCTTATTTGAAGAATGTATGTGCACCGAGCCCAAAAGAGTCACAAAGGCCTGTTACCGGACCAAAACACAAAACATAGGGCCCGATCCATTGATTACTACAACCAACAGTTTGGCCACTTAACATCAAATTAAACTTTATTATCTGATTGGTTAATCAATTTGACCCGTTAAAAATACAGAGCCCCACACCACAACTCCAGTGTCGGATTACTATTCACAAATCCGTTAGAATGAATTATCACCACCACCACTACCAGCTCATCTATTTCTAAATCAACAGAAGCAATGAAGCTCTCTTTCAAGCTTGAAGATGACAATCATCCTCAAAGCCAGAAGAATCCAATTTTAAAAGCAAAAGTACCAATTACTATCTTTGATCGACCCTTCATCTCCTCTCTCACCACCACCACTCCGACGACCACCACCTCCACCACGACCAGAAAAGATGTATCTTTTTCTCTCTCCACCAGCTTCCCTTCAGGCCCTTCTCTCAAACTAATCTACAATCCGACGACCGGCGAACCTTTCTGCGTTTCCCTAAAATCAGGCCTTGGACTCTTTGGCTCTCCACAGAGCTCCCCGCTCGTATTCACGGCCAATTTCTCTCTTTCCACTAAAAGCCCCTCTTTCTCTCTCCATTTCAAGCCCCAATTCGGTGATTTTTCCCTCCACAGATCCACCTTCTCCTCTAATTCCGAATCCAACCCGGTTTCTGCTGTTAATGGGTCGAATTCGGAATCTGGGTCGCCTCCGAGTGGTGAGATTTTGAATGGGTTTGCCTCGGATAGTTGGCAGGAGCTGAAGCTAGAGACATTTCCCGGCAGCGATAATGGGGTTCAAAACCCTAATCGGGATAATTTCAATCGGGTTGATGCGAATAACGGATTTGGGTTTGTTCCCGAGAATCCATTGGCGATGAGGAGTAATAAAAAGGGTAGCTTTTTCCCGGGAGTTTCGGTTAAGGCTAGAACGGTGTTGCCATTGACGAAAAGGGTAAATGTGAATTTAAGGTGGGGTTTGAATTTCAATCCTGATTCAGGGATGAAAATGCCATATTTGACACTGAACAAGATCGGAGTAGAGAGAATAGAGGAATTGAAAGTGGAGGAAGTTGATCAGAAGAAGAGTAATAACAATGCAGGGGATGTTGAATTGTTGAAAGGAATGTATTATTGGATGAACAGAGATTTGGAGACGATGGCAAATGAAAACAAGGAAATGCTGAAATGTTTAGAGGAGTTGAAATCCAAAGTTTCGGCTCATAAGAAAAGAGAGAGCATAGGGAAGAAAATTTCACCAATCGTGTGTGACTATGGGAAAAGTGAGAGCACAGGGAAGAAAGCTTCCCCATTTTCTGGTGCAACCACCCCCGAGTTTGAGCGATGGAGAAGTAAGAAAAACGGTTCATCAGAAGGGAATGTTCATAAGGAATTGAAGATTAATGCGGGAGAACAGAATGGAGTAATAAGGGAGATAAAGAAGCCTGTGGTGACCAATGTAGAGGCTGAGTTGCAAAGAGCTATTCAGGCTGCTGCCTCTTCTTAGAACAAGTAAATGTTTGATAATCTATTCTTATCGATTTCTTTTGCTTTTGATAGGATGTAGGATTTAGTTCTTATCATAGTATAAGGTAACACTGCCGTCTCTTCTCAGAGAAGGTTTGGGAATCTATTCAAGTATGATGGATTTGCAATCGAATGAATCAGTCTTCTATCCAAATGAGAAAGCAAGTATGATGTTTTCATTATATGGAATGTACTAGTAATAAATAAAGGTTACCACTATTGCAATTCCATCTTTCTCTATGAACTGTGTTATGAAAGTCTTTTTGCTGAAATTCGTAACTGTTGTTGGTTGATTAACTGGGATGCTTTATGTCAATCAAAGGAACTTGAGAAGCCTAGGATTTCACGACTTTGGGTATGTTTGTATTACCGGACAGAATCTAGCGGATAGTTAAAAACGTATAACTCGGATATGGATAGATATAGTTGATCTAGATTTACATTTGGATGGCACATGTTTCGACGAGGGAAAATTTTATCGTATCATGTCCAGTGTTTGGATTGCAAGTTTTAGCTGCCGGATAAGCTAAGTAGTAGACTTGGACAACCTGTGTTTTTTATTTTCTAAGTGTTGTGGTGTGATAAAAGCTTCTTTGAGGCTAAAAGAGATAGCAGCCCAACGCTTCTGAGGCTGCTAGTAGGAAGAAGGTCGCGATTTGGTTTTCTTTGGGAGGAAAATGGAAAGTTGAAATAGCGCCTGGAAGGATGGATTGGACAAACAAAAGTGGAGCTCTAACGCCTAAACAGAAATGCGAATGCACAACTGGAAGACCACAAATTGTCAATAATTTCAAGTTCTTATAGTCCACGTCACTGACCGTTAGTGTAGTTGACGGCAGTTGACTGTCACGGCAGGTAGCTAACCGTGTGACGTAATTAAAGTTTGGGTAGGCAAAACGTAAGACAACAAAAAGTTTAGAATTCGTAAATTAAACTTTTGGGCCCGTTGTGAGGGTAGACCCAATCAGTTTATGGGCTGACGATTGGGCCCATCATAGCAATGAAATTGTTTGTTCATGATTCATCATGACCATATTCCAATCCTTTGACGATAACTCGATTGATACTGTGAGATTGATTCGATTCATTTGTGGTCGTGGATCGGAAGAGAGAATGGCGACATCGAAACCGCCGCCGTCGGCGAGTAGAGCGGGGACAGCGAAAGCGATTGTAGCAGATCAGATATCACAGAGCGTACAATCCACCTCCAATCTCCTCCATCTCTTGCAACACTCGTCTCCTTCAAACGTAACCACTCTTAATTATCATGCTTTTAAATTCATCATCTTGTTGTGGATGAGACCATTGATTCCGGAGCATTGCTTAATTATGCCCTGACTGTCAATCTCTGTTGAATTTTGTAGTAATTTTTAACTATTCTTAGCTGGTAGTTGCTTTCTAATTCGTAAACACTTCCATAGATAGATAGTTATACTAAGAATGGTTGGTGATGACAAAAGTTCATAGTTTCCCTCATTTTACCTTGGCGGTTAAATCGGTTTTGTAATTCGGCGTTGCTTCCGTTCTGTGCAGGCTCAACTAATGAAGCTTCCGAAGAACCTTCTGGAGAAAACTTCAACGATTAAGAACACTGGCCAAGTATGTAACTAACAAAACAAAGCATGGTTGTGCAATATCTTTATCGACTTTCTCAATCGTTTATGTTGTTTTCAACTCAGGTGCTACAGCAGATGCCTCATGTTATTTCGTCCTTGGATGCACATTTAGAACATGGATTACAAAGGTTAAATCGATACTCTTATCTTCTTCTTTTCAGTCAAAATGTAAAATTAGCCCTGTCTTCTATTCCATTAATATAAAACTGATATTTCCGTTGATATAAATTTTGCAGTCTTCCTCATTTGCAAACTATAGTTCAGTTGCTTGGAAATATAAAGACTTGCCAGCTTGATATGCTATCTCATGCACATCTTCCTCAAAATGTATGAATCTCTCTCTCTCTCTGTCGTTCGTGAATATGTATGTGTAATTGTGTATAATAGATATGCCACCCATCTTGTCTGTTAAAGCAGAATTCTGTAATAGACCGAGTTTTGCTGATTGGATTGTCATGCTGGGACTTTCATTTTTACACTAAAGTGTTTTGCTTGATTTCCTATTCTGACTAATTTCCCCTTTCTCAATTAGGAAGCCGAGCTTTCACATCAACCGCTCGATAAGGAGAGCTGACTGACCCATGTTTGGAGCTTTTCTAGTGAAGATTCTGAGAAGACGATGTTAGAAAAACGACTTTCATCAGGTATTAGATTTACTCTTTCGAGAAAAGGCTGATTTTTGTTGTTAAGTGATGTCTTTCATAGATAATTAGAAACCTTGGTATTGAAATGTAAATGTAATGTTGTGTCGTCTGTAATATGATTTGATCTGGCAGAGCGATTACCAATGAAAACATGGTATCCAATTTTCACTGGATGTAATTTGATACGATTTTCAAACTCAACGGTGATTGTTTGTGATATAAAATTACTGTATAATATAAAATGCCCGATCCTGTTTAAAGTTTTGTCGATGGATTGGAGATAATACCTTCCATCAGGAAATGAATGACTCGTAGAATTCCTTGCTTGTAGACTTTTAAGTACTCGACTCTTGTTGCACCATCAATTAACAATGGATGAATCAAACTTTCACTTCTTGCCTTCTAGAGTATTTTCATGGAGATTAAGTCACAAACTTTGACTGGACTCTCGTCCAATTATTTGTTTGAAGCAAACTCTTTATATTCCCACACAATGTATCCGTCCGTTTAAGAAAGCAAAATTCTAGTCCAAAAAGTTTGTGACTAGTGACCATTGACTTGAAGAATGAGAATTCGTAGCCAGTCAATGCGATTCTATCAAAAACAAAGCCAATTGGATTGAATTATAGCCACGTGTCACCTGCTTGAATAAAGTCAAGAGAATACGATTCTCCAACAATTTTTTATTTTTTTTCAAAAAGTGGCAAAACTAAGATTTGTTTCTTATTAGATTCACTGCCTTCTTGGCAATTTTGGAAACTCCATTTTTTTCTTCCAAAGGAAAAAACCACGTCCTTTATCTGTAAAAGGAAATTAATTGAGAAAGATCACAGTATAATATTCTAGAAAATATGAACAATCAATTGTATTTATTTCGTAATATTTAATTTACAAATTGGATGAAATTCATTAAAAAATATATATCTCGATATAATCTTATTTTATTTTATAACATAAAAGAAAATAAAAATTGAACAGCTCGTAATATAATTTGTTCAAAGTAGTCGGTGGGCCCGTCCGTTGGACGGAAATATCGTACCTTTGAGAATTAATAATTTAAATATATCATATAATAATTATATGTATTAAATAAATGTATTTTAACTTTATATCAATTATAATTATTTTGATTTTATTTCAAAATTTACGATCCTATTAGAATCAAAATTTTGTTTTGTTTTAAAAAATAATAAACATAGTAAAACGTAAAAAATTACATATCAAGATTTGATTTGATAATAAAATTTATAATTACATCTAATCAATTCAATTTTTCCTATTGTTTGAGATATAAGATATGTTCATTTTAATTAAGAATAGGAAAAAAATATAGCGAATTTTTATTAAGAATAATAGTTTAATAAAAAGTTAAAAAGAAAATAGTATATATTAAAATTTTATTAGAATTTTTTTTAATAATACGTCTGTTTGAATAAAAAAAAGAAAATATGTCCATTTTAATTATGTAAAGAAAAAAGAATATAATGAATTTTAATTAACAAAAATTATTAATTTTTTGAAAAGTAATATATGTCTATTTTAATTAAGAATAGAAAAAAAAATATAGTGGATTTTATTAGGAATTATAGGTTAATAAAAAAATTTGGAAAAATAATATATATTGTAATTTGATTAGGAATAATTTTTTTAATAATATGTCCATTTGAAAGGGAAAAAGAATATATGTCGATTTTAATTAGGAATAAAAAAAAGAATATAGTGAATTTTAATTAGTATAAATAATTTAATAAGAAAATTAAAATATATATAGTGTATTATAATTTTATTAAGAATAATTTTTTAAATAATAGATAGAAAATAGATTAAGAATAAAATTATTATATTAGAAAAAAATAATTGGTAGAAATTTTATAAGGGATTAGTATGTTTTTATTGTGTTTTGATTTCCTAATTAAAATAGGGAAAAAAATATTATTGACTTAAAATTGTGACTTAAAATCTAATTAAATTCAAATTTTAAAATACATGAGTCAAATTAAGATTCATCAATAAATCGCCATGTGTCGAATTTTGATTTGACAATAAAATTTGCATTTGAAATAAATTTAAAATTGAAAAAGTCTCGCTATTGTCTATAAAAATTTGACGCCATTCTATAATAAAACGATCTATAATTAAAAAATCGAAAGGATAATAATAAAGCTAGCTTACCAAAAGAAAATCGTAATGGGAAATTTTTATTTTTAGGGTGCGAATTAGTATGGTGCATATAGCCATATATATTCGTAAAGAAAAGATAAAAGAGAATAGAAATCTCATATGATTAGAAATAAGTAATTGATAAAATTTTATTAGGAATCATTATTTGATTGTGTTTTGATTTCTTAATTAGAATAGGAAAAAAATAATATTGACTTAAAATTATAATTTGATTTTTAATTAAACTCAAAAACTTAATTCCTAATTAAAACGTCATGTGTGGGATGTTGATTTGACAATAAAACTCAAAAACTTGATTCTTAATTAAAACGCCTTGTATCGGATGTTGATTTGATAATAAAATTTACAATTGAATTGAAATTGAAACAAATTGAACAAATTAAAAAAGTTTTTTTTTATTATATATGTATATATATAATATATATATTAAAGATCGAGAAGAAAAGTCGAATATTATATGAACATTTTTTATTTTTTAAAACGAAAAGAAGGTCGTAGAATCCTAGTTTTGGCAATTTCCGTGTCAGCTGTCTAGAGCCAAGAAAAGAGCGAAAATAAAAAAGGACAAATTGTATATAACCCTCTAAGTTTTGCTTTATTGTAACTAAAACCCCCTATTATTTTTAAAAACTATGTTTCCCCCTAAATCGAGACAATATTTATAATACTTACCCCTGCAATTTCACTCCGTCGCCATACGTATCGTGAAACAGAGGGGTGAAGTTTAACATATTTACTTAAGGGTGTTTGTGACTTTTCAAGGGAATTAACGGTGCAAGCAAACAGCGTTGACATCCAGGGGGAAATCAAGTTTTATGAAGCATAAAAGGATCTTTTATTACATTAAGGGAAACATTAGGGGGCTATATCTCAAGAAAAAAACATCCCTTCTTCTTCTAAAAGTAAGTAAAGTAGTTTCTCCGCACCGTACCAGCCGCTGACAACAAAATTCTCAAATGTATGTTGCACACTGATGAAAGCTTAAAAAACGCTTCCCATTTCTCTCCCTCTCAAATTAAAATCTACTCGTCGCAAATTATAAACCCTAGAATTGAATTTGCATTCTTCAATGGCTTCTTCTTTCACAGCTTTTCAATCCCCTTCCTTTTTGTCATCTTCTTCCTCTTCATCGTCGCTCTTTTCTCGTTCCTGCAATTTCTCACAAAATTATTCGTCTTTCAATGACTCTCGCCACCGTACATGTGCACTAAACATAATCGTGAGCCTTCTTCTATGTTTAATTATTAATTAATCTTTAGTGTTTTTTTTTTTAATTTTTTATACCTGGACTTTGAGGGTGACAGGGTTGATTTTCCGCTGGTCTAATGATTTCGGGGAAAAAAATATATTATTTGTTTTGTATTACATTATTAGTTTATGTTTTTGGGGACAATTAGGAACTCGTCAGCATTATAGCATTGTAGGAAATCAGTTTATGCTTTCAAGCTCAAGACTTTTAAGTTTGTGGGACAGTGGGAGAATGTCTTGAAATTAAAGCTAGTACTATTTTAATTTTTTTCGTATCAACTTAGTAATGGTTGTAGAATTATATCTCTGTTTTTCTGGAACATTGCAGTTTCAAAATTGACGATTTGTTTCTTTCATTTTGCTAGAGATGTGATACGCCTTCTGAGCCTCTGAAAGTTGAGAATGGGAAGCCGTCGGTTCCGGTACTTGATGAAAGGAGCCTTCCCAAATTCTTGCAAACAGCACGGATGGAGAAAAGGGTAAAAAGAGATAGTGCCAAGCTCAAGTTGTTTTCCGGCTCAGCGAATCCGGCACTTGCTGAGGTAATTGTTTTATTGAGACGCTGAGTTTCCACGCTCTGCCTAGATGACATTTTTTGTCTTTTCTCTACTAATGTGGCCTTTCTCAGTAAGCAATACTTGGGAAAAGCTTAGGGTCTGTATTTCAGGTAGAATGAGGAGCTCCAAATGGTTAATCATGTTAAAGAGAAAAACAACTCTGAATGAAGTAGCTTTACTGTATATATTTCAGAAACAAGTGGTTGAATATCTTTGTGTTTCATCACCTTCGTATTGGGGATTAAGAAATCAAACTGATATGTGAAATCCTTTATATCAGGACTGCTGCTTGATGTTCATCAGGAATTTGAACATACTTCCAAAGGCGGTCCCGCCTGTTTCCCTTCTTTTAGTTTTAGGTTTAGAATTCATCATATTACGTGACCCTTGCCTTGGCAACATTGGTAGTTATTGGTTTTAAATATATCGACTAATGAGAGGTTTTAGGATACTCTGAGGAGCCTGATGCTTGTAATTAAGTTCGTTATACTCTTTTCCTTTCGTTAATAATTCATGGTTTCTTCCTAATACAAAATCTTATTATTCCTTGCCTCTGAAGTTCTTTCGCTTATTTATTTCCAGGAAATTGCTTGGTACATGGGCCTTAAACTGGGAAAGATCAACACCAAGCGGTTTGCTGATGGTGAAATATACGTTCAGTTAGCAGAGAGTGTCAGAGGATGTGATGTATTTCTTATTCAGCCAACCAGCCCTCCAGCAAATGAGAATCTCATGGAGCTTTTGATAATGATCGATGCTTGTCGGAGGGCATCGGCCAAGAATATCACTGCAGTGATACCATATTTTGGATATGCCAGAGCTGATAGAAAAGTATGTTATAAACATTTGATTGTGGAAGTTCAATTTATTATTCATCTTTCTACTTATAGAAGTTCCGCGAAAGCAAAGTCTTATAAACATGCTGGAAATGAGAATATTTTTCCTTGATTCTCAGAATGTGACCTGTTTGGTGATTTTCATTCTTGTACTGAAATGTCCTCCATTTTTTGTTCTGTCAGAATCAGGGACGTGAATCCATTGCAGCCAAACTTACGGCAAATATTCTAACGAAGGCTGGCGCAGACCGTGTCCTTGCTTGTGATCTTCATTCTGGGCAGTCCATGGGCTACTTCGATATTCCGGTGGACCATGTGTACTGTAATGTAAGTAGCCGGCTGATGTTGATTGTAGACTATGATCTGATTCAAAAACCTAATGCTTGATTGTTTCTTCATTGCAGCCTGTGATTCTTGATTACCTCGCCAGCAAGACAATTTGTTATAGCGATTTGGTTGTGGTGTCGCCTGATGTTGGTGGAGTTGCCAGAGCACGATCTTTTGCAAAAAAGCTATCTGATGCTCCTCTAGCCATAGTGGATAAAAGGAGGCAGGCCCACAATGTTGCTGAGGTAATTTACTGAAACCATCTTTTCCTCTAGCCATTGTGGTTTCTTTGAAGTTGCTTGATTATCGTCTGTAATGGACTTTCAGGTGATGAACTTGATCGGTGATGTAAAAGGAAAAGTTGCAGTTATGGTGGATGATATGATCGACACTGCTGGTGTGACTCTAAATCCTTTTTCAAGTTAACATTTATTCATGCTTGGGTTGCCATTGCTTTTTTGTCTTTAAATAATAAGTGAATACGACTGTTGTGTTGGATTTCTTGTATTGTAGGGACTATTTCTAAAGGTGCAGAGCTTTTGCATCAAGAGGGGGCACGAGAAGTCTATGCTTGTTGTACTCATCCTGTTTTCAGGTAAATCCTTCATTCTACTTTGTTGCCACGTTGAACGTTTTTCTGTTCATCCATTTGATGCTAAATGACAATTTACTTTTTCGCAGTCCGCCTGCAATAGAAAGATTGTCGAGTGGTCTATTTCAAGAGGTGATTGTTACAAACACTATACCTGTCTCGGACAACAACTCTTTCCCTCAACTCACCGTTCTTTCGGTGGCAAACCTTTTTGGGTGAAACTATATGGCGTGTTTATGATGATAGCTCCGTAAGCAGCATTTTTCTGTGAGACGGAGGAACAGCAAGCAAGCAAGCAAGCAAGCCATGAAGAAACTATCTGACTCTGTTGCTGAATTAGAATTTCTAGTCTGATTTTAATCAACACGAATAGAAAAGTCAAAACAAAGGGGTAAAAAAAGTTATCTATGTACAATTTTTATTTTAGTTTTATGTATGTTACTTTTTTAAATTAAAACATTTTGATTTTCTTTATTCCATGATGTTCATAAAGCATTATATATGCATCCGGAAAGGTGAAGAGATTTATTAAAGGTTTTGAATGATATAGGCAGGGGCGGATCCAGTTAAGGGCGAATTGCCCCCAGTTAAACCTATAAAAATTGTTAATCCTCCATTAGTGAACACAAAAGTTGTAGCAGCTCAGTAGGTAACAAGTACACTTCTTAACTTGAAGGTCTTGGTTTTTTTAATACTTAGTCCTTCTTTTTCTCAAAAAGGTTTTCCCATTTGTTTTTTTCAATAGAATCACCGTCTTTTTATTTTCCAAAAAAATAAAATAAAATTCCATTTGTTATTTTTTCAATAGAATACAGTGTAAATTAAATATTTTTTATTACGGTATTAGTATTA
This sequence comes from Rutidosis leptorrhynchoides, assembly GCF_046630445.1. NCBI lineage: Eukaryota > Viridiplantae > Streptophyta > Magnoliopsida > Asterales > Asteraceae > Rutidosis > Rutidosis leptorrhynchoides. The sequence continues at coordinate 62,231 of NW_027266452.1, read as the reverse complement.
CTTTCTCACACATCACTTAAATTACTACTGTATTATATTTTTACTATCAATAATACTAAATTGTTTTGATATTGGTTTAGAAGTTCAAATAAAATAATTTGGAAGATAAATTTGAATTTGAATTCTATAGTTATAGTAGTTGGTTAATTTAATTTGTCCCTCAACTATACAAACGAAATACCTTAACTATACAAACGAAATAAATTAACGTAATATAAATTTAATCTATATATATTTTAATAAATTTAAAGCTTAATTATTTAAAAAAAATACAATACTTTTTTATCATAAAATAATTATTTAAAGTCTATTTACTGAATTTTATTAGAACATCTTATTTTTTATAAATCAAAATATTGCACGTATCATGTTTAAATAACTAACAATTGAAAATACCATAATATTTAGTGAAGAACAAATATACTACTTTCGTGTTCATAATAGTTGATCGTTTTGGTTAAAATGATATAATTTAATTAATGAGATACATTGAGGATATTTTTATGAACAAAAATATCTCAAATTAAAACAAAACATCATATATAACTTAAAAATATTTTCTTTAATAAAATATTTTTATTTATCTTATTAATAACACAACTAAAACCAAAATATTAACTAGTGTGAAACAGATGTACGAAATTGAGAAAAAAATTAATATGTTTATATATATCATTTTATCCCCAGTAAAAAACTTTCCTGGATCCACCACTAGATATAGAAAATGCAAAACAACACTGTTCTTACCTCTGAATTTAACATTATCTGATTGATTTGGTTGCCGTTGTTATTTAAGTTTCTTTTGACATATATATCATTGTTTAAGTTTAAGAGTATGTTCTCCTCCTTGATTAATTATTTTTATCTAAAAATCAACTTTTTTTGATAATAATTTTGATAGATCATGGGGTCGACTCTTCAGCATCGCAATTCTTAGAATTGTTTGGGTTGAGAGAAGACTATCCTTTATTTGTGTAGTCTAAAACCGTTGAATAAAAAAATATAAATATATCTATATCCAGTTTTTTTCTACTTTATTTTATTATCTCTCAGAACACATTTTAATTTCATTTTTATTGAAATGATTCACTCTTTTGGTTAATTTTTGACACTAAAATCTACTTGGTTATGATAATTATAAAATTGTAAACTTTTTTTTAAACTTAGATTTATACAAATGCTATTTAAAAAAATGCACCCTTTGATGTGGTCACGGTCGAATTCGTCCGATTCCTAATACATTCCTAATACAGATGAGTTTTTTTTTTTTTATGAATATAGTACTGATGGTTTACAATTTTTTAAATTTAGAGAATCAAATTGAAATTATAAACTTTTCTTGAATGGACGGTTTTGATTGATCTAGACTGTTTAAATTGGATTATATATAATTTTAAAAAATAAAAATAAAAAACGAAATAAGCTAAAGGGTAAAAGTGAAAAGATAAAAATGGATGGTTGAGATTGAGCAATTAACCTGATTGCAGCGTGTCACTTAATTGCCGCTCGTTCTTACGATCCGCGTTTTAAAATTAACCATTTGTAACTTCAAAAATTAACCATTTGAGATTGGCTCAAAGAAGTGTTCACTGTTCAGAGTTTTGTTTGTGTTCCAAGATTCAAACTACCAAAAAAGGGCCCACTATTGGGCCATAGTAGCCTCAATAAACGGTCCACTGTTTGGCCCAAAAAAGAAAATGTAAAACAGATGCACGGAAATTTTTTTTTTTTTTTGAATTACAATTCTCTGCGCGGTACCATAACCTCACTATTTGAGATGGGGCACACCATCACTGGACTATTCTCATGGGATAATGCACGGAGATTTGATTAATGCTTTGTTGAATATATATATATATTTATTTACTTTGTTAGAATATTTTAACATATACTCCCCGTGACTTGAGAAAAATGATTATGTATAATATTGGGTAGGCTAATCTTACAAATTAATTTTGCTCAAACCTACAATATATTTATATACTATGGTATTGATAATAGTAATATTGTTTTGTGTATTTTCTCAAAAACTAGTGGGGTGAAAATGAAAATATATAATTAAGAGCAAAAAGAGACAAAATTACTTAAAAAATTGGGTTGGGATTTCGAATTTCGAACCAAACCAACCTCAACTTTACATTGGTGTTGACACGACCCAATTTTAACAAGAATGTTGCTTGCTTTAACCAACTTTGTCTTTCCCGCTCTAATGCAACCAATTGTTGCACCGTACTTTGCTCTCCCGGCACATAGAGATTCTTCTCTCTCTTTCTTCATACAAAAGTACAAATATATAATCTAACCCTAATAGTTCAAGAGGGAAAATTTGATAGAGTTTCATGGATCTAATTCAATCCTAAAAGAGGGAAGATTGAACATGAACTTGTAAGTGATTGATTGGAGTTCATGGATTCCCACAACTCCCCATAATTCGAGAATAGAATACGACTGTGATGCGATGGTGATGTTTGAAATAAATTTGATAGAGTCTCCCAAAAGCTAGCTCAAATACTGTTGGAGCAAGACTATCCATACATAGGTGCTACAAAAATATGCGATCCGTCGAGACTCATCAAATGTCCAAAGGTGATGATCCATGGATTTTGCATGACTCCCAAAGAAAGATAGATAACGAAGTTTCCATGCGAAAGCCATGCACCGATATAGTGCATAAATGTTAGGAGGGACATTTGAGAAGTTTCCATGCGAAAGCCATGCACCGATATAGTGCATAAATGTTAGGAGGGACATTTGATAACTCTCTCCGTAAAGATTTTTAGAGAAAATCTAAGAGCTCAAGAAAATTTCCTTAGCAGATTCGTCGTTATCTCGAAAAGCTAGTACTTGTTTCAAATGAACAAATCTCGAACAACATACACAACTCGGAACAAATGAACAGAGTCGGGAATAACATATTCAGTGACTTCTAATAGTGCAACCAAAAACCCAATTACAAACACAATCATTCAAGTTTCTGTACAGATCAAGGAATTAAATATACAAACAGGGAAGAACATTTAATAGTTGATTCTGTATATAATCAACACGGAATGATATTAAAAAGTAAAGAGTTGAGCTTGTACTCAATCATTGCTTGCCTTGTGAAAACACAAATAACCCTGGGCAAGGCAATGCATCTCTTGGTTGTTGATTGAGTAAACTATAACTTGTTCCAGCCTTGGAGTAGTTAACATAGAGAAGATTAATAGTATAAAACCCTTGCTTGTTTAAGAAGTTTTCTTCTTGAATACTACCTGATACTGCTATCTGATTAAATTGTAATCCTCCTCATCTTCATTTAACAAAATTTCCGACTGTAGGACTGCTTTGTTGACATTTAGTGCCCTTTGCAGCTTTCGATGGTCTAAGACTTCAACTTCAACCACGAACATAGAAGTGACCGGACGATGATCAGAGAGCCTTATTTCCGACCTCTTGTAACAAAGTTGCTTTATGCCTTTTTCCTAACCAAAGTATACGGTCACACCTGCAAAACGTTTTCAAATACTGTATGAGGACCCAAAATGAAGGATTGGAATCTTGTTCCAGGAAACTTGTGAAGATTACCAAGCCGGAGATCTCCTCTTTTCCCCTTCTTGTGGATTTTCGCCGACGTATCTGTCGGAATTTATTCCGTATTTATAAGTCGGAGGGAAGTCTATCAATCCCTCTTTCCATCCGTCAAATACATGTCCACTATGGAGTTCTTTGATCAACTGAACCATTCCATCAACGCCTATTACTATTAGTCTTTTTTTTTTCTCAAACTAGACTTCAGAAGATAAATTAAAGGACTAATATCTTCTATTCTAGGTTGGAATTACCAAATCATGATAATTAGTAAATGTGTTACCTACCTGATCATGATTAAGAAGTTGATCCCACTGTTTCATAGCAACAAGTTTCCTCACTTCCGCGTCCAACATATTCAAACGATAATTTAGATCGCCAAACCAGAATATCCGACTGTTTGTTTGCAGAACAAGCAATCAGCTATTTGATTACAATATATCTAAAAAATCAATCAAAATGAATACCTAACATAATGAGGTGAAATATATATATATATATACACTTACTCATGAGATGGAATTGTGAGAGGTTGATCATCCACAATATCAAAGACAGATGAAAAAGTGGTGCGTCTAATAATCTCATTAACATCAGCATTTCGCCTTTGTTCAGCTCCATCCTTTTGACCAGAAGTCAAATGAGAACAAACAAAGCACATCTTTGATTGGTAAAGAGACATACTAACAGAAACAGATCCCTGCATCATGCATCCATCACCAATTCAGACTGAAACATCTTTGGATTTGGGTAACGTAAACTACAAGTTACTCCATTTTACCTACCTTGTTTCCCATGTAGCCCATTAGGCCTACACCAACAGGAGATACTTTTAAGCTGTTTATATGTCGCCGAAGTCGCTTTCTCACCCATATCGATAAATATATCCCTACCATCTGCTTGCTCACAATTCGAACATATTTAGGCCGTGACTTTGTGCAATTGTTTTCTTCTTCTGTTTCCGGAAAAATGACATCATCGTTCTCGTTGTCGTCATCTTCCTCATCATCAGAGCTTCTATCCTCCAATGGTTCAAGCTCCTTTTCCTTAAGAAATGAGCTCAAGTCTTCAGAGCTACGGTGTGATCTTCTGATCAGTCTACTTCCACTTAGTGCAAAATTGGAAATCAAATTAGGGTTGTCAAGTGAATTCGACCCAATCCTGGCATTACTACTCCACACTCTACGTAACTTAAAATCGGAAGATACTACTCGAGGAGGAGTTTGCATCTAAAGAAATCTCCGGCCAGTCTAGTCTTGTATCATACTCCATTCCATATATTCTTTTCATTTGTAGACTTTTTTCCGATACAGACAACTTTATCAAATCCTTCTCTTTCTAAGTCATGAAGATTAGGGCTCCCCGCACTTATGAGCTCTAAAGGCGCATCATCTATTTCGTCTGCAAGCTCATCTGCAACTGAAGAGGTCCTTAGTACAGGGGAAGGAGGGGCACTGTAGCTTTTATGCTTACTTTCGCTTTCCGAGGATTTGTTCAGAGTTTTACGGATAAGTGTCTCCCATTTCGAAATTGGACGATTATCTTCTGCTCCTAGTACGTTCCCAGCATTCAGAGGGACGACCTCTTGAAACCTGTAGAAAACCAAAATACCAGCCTTGTAAAATTTGAACCTTAATTTTTATAAATCATTCTAGAGAACTTTACTCACCCAAGAATATACATGTCAGCTGGCTGTTGAGAACATATCCAATCATCGATCTCAGTATCGTCAGAAGGAGATCTTCCAGCAACATTCCAAGTTCCAATAGTCACCCTGCAAAAACCAAAACAGAAAAAATTAAGTATCAACTTTAGTAAAAAAAATATTACCTCCGGCCCAAAATAGATGCAAATTTTTACATGCAATTTGCATTGAAAAATTTGCATCTATTTTGGGACGGAGGTAGTAGAAAGCAGAAGCCTGGATAGCATAATAAGAACATCACGCCAAACCTCACATCCTTTGTGTTTATGTACTGAACACGCAGAGTTTCAGATTTTCCTCTCCTATGTCTTGATCGATAGCCTTTGGAAGGTTCATCTACAATTCAGAAAAGGGGAAAAATGAAAGTTTTGAGACTTAAGAGCCAAGAAATAAAAAAAAGTAACAATTCATTCAAGGACCAGGCACCATGTAAAAAAGAAAGTATATAATGCTTTTGATAGCTTCTTTACATAGGACCAGGCACCATGTAAAAAAGAAAGTATTCATAATCCTAGGATTTTGTAATAGAACAGGAGAAAACCGTGGACGATGGGGGAAAATTGAAACGATATAATTAAAGAAGCGTAAATCAAATTTTGAGATCTTAAGACAGAAAGTAAGTATTGCCTGAAATTTGACTTTGGCATTCAGATTGGCTCCATCTACTGCCAAAATCGTCAACAGCGTGTACTCTTGCATCCTTAAGAGAACAAGCTGGAAGACGAAAATCAATCGAAGAGAAACGATGAACATCATTTAAGTTTAGTATTGTGAAGAACAAGTAGTAGAAGAGAGCATATATAGTTACATACCATCATCTTCCACTCTCAGTTTCAGTGTCCACCTCATCCTCGCTAAAATCATACACTTTTGGCTTTATATTCAGCCATTTCTTCATCACAATCGATGGCCAGAAAGCCTAAAAACAATAATTAACAAACAAAATGCTTAATTTCAACCAAACAAGCTAAGAGATGAGCTCAACCTTAAATATATTATACCTCAGAACGCCTTCCTCTCCTGGTAGTTCTCATAATTATCTCACAAGAGTAGAAGGAAAGGAGCAATTACTTTTGGAAGAAGCAACCGGCGTTAATTTTAGTATTGATCTGTTGTCACTTTGGTAGGGAACGAAGGATTACTTACTTAAATAGGAAGGCTTAATTACAAAAACAATTAAAGGGTATGGGCAGAAGGCGGGCTAAATGCTAAATTAAAAGAAGATTTGATCATTTGGGGACCAAACACTTCACGACACACACACAAAATAAAGTTCATCTACTTCCTCAACTTGCAGCAAAGAGAATACTCTATTCTGATCTCTTCTCCATTTAGCTATAGCTTTCCTTTCCTAACACAAACCAGATATATTATAATTCAATTCCAACCAAAATGTTATTTCCATTAAAATTGACACATCACTTTCGTGATAACTAACCCTATATATAGCCCCTAGGATGGAATTTATTTTGTGCCATGTAGACGACAAGATAATCCATTTCAGATACTCAGTCATCAACAGCACAAAAAAACCCAGTTGCAATATTCAAATAATTAAAAAATTTATACATTACTGTGTGAAGATTAACAGAAATTACAACCAACCCAGTTGCTAATTACAGCAGCAGATTAAGAAAGTTTCCAACTTGGGCAATTATTATACTAAGTTGGATCCTAATCAGAGAGACATTAAACAAAATCCCAAAACTTAACTGAGATGAAACAGAAATGACCACCACAAGTTTTTATAAAACAAATATAGAAAGTTACATCATTTACACAACACCCAAAATCTCAATTTGTTTCTTTTTTTAAAACAAAATGACAATGACCATTAAAAGAAATTTAATAGGAAATTAAAATATTATCCATAATTCAATACCTGCACACGGCCAAGATTTTACAGTGACCCCACACCATGAACAAGCAAATGGGTTGACAATAAACAAATTGAACGAACGAATACAAGTCATAATTGGTAAAAATGAAGTAGGTTTGATGAAGAACAATTGGTTGGACGGTTAAGATTTTGCATACAAAAAAAACTACTATGTATGAGGAGAAATTCTAAGAATTTATTTTATGTAATAAAATATTATATGGAAAATGATTCATAAACTGATGCACTTACACAGAATGTGGGGTCAATAAAGCACTATACGTGGAGCAAATGCTCAACAGTTGCCCATCTCATATTTTTTTCGGATCATCCAAAATTGAATTCATTAAATTCATGAGATAAATTATAAATAATTTTATCAAATTATTTATAGTTTTGATGAAAATCGTTTATAATTTGTTCAATAAATTTAATGAATTTGATTTAGATGAATTCGTTCAATGATAAAATTAATTTTTCTATAAATATTTAAAATATAATTATAAACATAAAAACATTATCGAATCAATACATTTCAATTGCAAAAAACTAACTTAAAATCTAAATTTTGTCATAATACTATCAACAGCACTTATAAATAACTTATTTTATGAACAATTATGAGTTATAAGCACTTATCAAATATATACTATCAATTTTTTACAAAGAAGTTTGATGATAATTAATGATGGATTTTATCGAAATGTGCTATCCAATGAAGTTTCTCCTCAATTTTTATAGAAATGGAAAGTAATAACGTCATTTGCGGAATTCTGAAGCCTTTAAAGTCAAAACTCTATCTACACGTTAGGCTCATAATTCATAATTCTACTCCATATAATTTTCTATAAAAGTAGTAATATGTAGTAATTTTTTTTTTTCAAAATCTTTAGAATTGAACATTAGGAAATTATAAATGTATTTCCCTTAAAAAAAAAGCTAGACATTTTAATACAATTTGTATTGAGGTGAACAGAACAGAGGTAGTACGATCGGAAATTTCATTTTCGGTTTTACAAAATTAATGTTGTAATTAAGCCAAACCGTAAACCGGAATCTTCAATTACGGGTAAAGAGTAGAAGACTAAAATCGGATACAACGGTCCAAGACTAACACAAGACTAAAACCGGATACAATGTTCCGGTCAACTACAGAAATACAAAACCCGAAATTAACAAACCCGGTCAAAGGGCCACGTGCCAAAAGCCACCGAATTATCCAATGCATGCATGACAAATGGCACGTTCTGTTTGTGAATCGTAAGTTTCAAGTTCCTCTGTTTGTTTAAAAGTTTAATTTGCTTACATTTTCAGCATCTTCTTTTGATTTTTATTGCATGCAAAATTTTGTTTGTGAATCTGTGAAGAAATTTTTGAGAGTTTGTGGTTTAGTTTAAACAATTTTGATTCAAGGACTGGAGTTCTGCATCCTTTTCGATCACACTCTGCATGATGAAGATTTAGACTTCTCTAGTAGTTTCTGGTAATTGATTTCATATTGATCAATTAGAGTATTTAATTCTCTTTTGGGCGTGAATTACTATATTTTGATTAGAATTGTAGAAATAATTCATAATAATGGTAGTAGGGTACGCTATTTTGATCATCTATTTCTGCTGGTTTTTTATATGCCTAATTTAGTCATCGTGAATTTGCATGCAGCATTTTGAAGGTTAAAATTTGTTGTAATTTGTAATTGAAAGGAATTTCATGGATTGCAATTTTTAGGTGTTCAAAGTTCAACTTCACCTATAAAATTCAGATTTTTGTGTGGAGTTTGAAGTCCTAATAATTTGTTGGGCTGATGTTTTAGGGAGTTTTTGAAGATCAAGCTTCAGACTTGGGATGATTCGGTAAGATTAAATTTACTGGGTTGGAAATTTAGGAAATGGGGTCTCAAGGGAATGGTAATCCTAAAGGAAAAGGCCAGCTCCATTCTCAAACATTGGCTAGGCAGAACTCAATGTACAGTCAAACATTATACCGTAAATCACATTTCCGGTCCAGCATTAAACCGCATATCACGTTTCCGGTCCAACATTAAACCGTGAATCACATTTCCGGTCGTTCACTTAACCGGATTTGTCAATTCCGGTCTTAGCATGGCCCGATTTTGTTAATTCCGGTTATAGCCATGGCCAGATTTGTTAATTCCGGTCTTAGCATGGCCTGGTTTTCCTCTTTCCGGTTTTAAACTATAATTAATCACCTAACCTCAATTAGTAAACCCGGAAACTTCGTTTCCGGGAAGCATCATAAATGTTCACCTTTACCCGCTACAATACACAAAAGTACTGTACCCAATTGAACACCCAGTTGAATACGTGCCTTCATTCCTCAGTTCGTTTATCATTATCACTCTTAGTTCTATTTCACATTGTATTCATCTCCAATCCATGCAACTAGAACACACTCAAAAAGTCAGACTAGAAAGTTTGACAATTGATTTTGTTTTTATAAGTAGTCCTTTAACTTTCGAAGAAAATCGATGTTGAATCTCATTTTAAAATACACTGTATTAGTAATCCTTATCATGCATTTTCCTTCTTTAATTAAAAGGATTCATGGCGAACATTTTAAAATAAAAGGATCAAAATTAAGACATCTGTTAAAATTATGCATAACATTATCATTATCCGACTTGATGTCTCCTAGTGCTAACCTAACCCGTGTTGGATTGATTGATTGTACGGTTTAGTTGACCCTTTTTTTTTCTTTTCAGAGTTTACGGTTTAGTTAACACTTAACATAACCATCTTAATAAAAACAATTCATATGACACACTTACGTAAGTTTTTGACTGTTTTACCAGAAAACAACAGTTAAAAACGATGTCGTCCTGCTACAATACAGTTTTAGGTATTTATACTGTAGGAGGGAGACAACACAGAGACAGACTGGAGATCAACTATGGGTTGATGTCCCAATTCTTGTTTTGTTTTGTTGCTTGTAATATAGTACTTTTTTTCTTCCTTTTAGTTGTGTCGCCATATAAGAAAGTTATTATAATTAAATACCTGCAATATCGTTAAATATAGAGAAACTAGTGGCAAGTGCTCGCGCGAAATTGTTGGTCGACGTCGATTTAATTTGTGTATTTCATTTTATTTGAATATAAAATTGTCTATTTTTACAATGGGATGGATGAAAAAAATAATGAAAATATGGACATCAATATAATAATCTAACTTACAACTAAGTAATAAAGTCGACTATGATTATAGAATGAATAGATAAACGTGCATTTTTATTGTTGCTCATTGTATTTATTTTTTTAATCTATTTTTTATTTTTTAATTATATGATATTATTAATTACTATGTAAAGAAATAGCATCTAATATAATGCTTAAGAATAAGTCAAAAGTTAATTATATAGTAAATATAAACTAATATTATTTTTGTTATACAAAAAAAACTACAAAATGACATATAATATCATAAAATAATAACACTTGTCCTACCAAGTCCATGGCTACTTTTCATCTTTTTTTCATTTCATAGCCAATGAACCGTCTTTATAATGTTCACTTTTTCCAAGTTTATAAACATGTCATAAGTCACATAAATCATTTTTCGTCGATTGGATAACGAAGACCAAAATAAACAGCTATACGGATAAGAGGATACACATCTTCAGTTAATATCTCAATGTTCAATTTCTCAATTTGGAGCCAAATCTGTCGAGACATAGAAATTCATGTCATGAAAAAATAACACAAAGATGAGAGATGAGATTGTATTAGTCAACGCATTTATCTCAAAATCCATATGCAATTCCTAGTTCTCTTTCATTTTTTATGATCATAAATTCATAATTATAACAAATTAATTGTGAAATATTAATTTAAGTATATAAGATGTTGTTGTCAAACATAATTAAACTTCAAAGAAAATATTGTCTAGTTCAATTGATCAAAATCAGTTAGGAAGTGGTAAATAAATCCATGCTGCTTTTTAAGTAATACACGCTAATATTGAGATTATTATCATTACTGAATATTTTACCTTTCTTCTTAAACTCATTAGCAAAAACTCTCGTTTCAATTCTTATTCAACAATGGATTTCTTAGACTGTTAAGTCACAGATGATAGAAAGTGGAAAAATATAATTATAAACATAACAAATAATAGAATTTTATATGGGAAGAGTACGAACTTGAATTGAAAATTTGAGCTCACATTTATCCAAACTCAAATTTATCCTTAATCGTTATATTTATAGACTAATATGAGCTCTGACGCTGTCCCATCCTTCTGGTAAACGCTTCGTGATTTAAGACTCATGAGTCTTGAATTTCGGACTACCTAATCTTTGAAATGGTATAAATCGATGGCGATGAACCCGAATCGTTGTAGATTGCCATCAACCAACCAAATTTTTTTTTTAAGGAAATTTTTTTTTAGAAAATTGGGGCTACTAAGATAATTTTGAAATAATAACAATTTAAGTTTGCTTTTAAAATCTAACAGAGCGACGGATTGAAATGAAGAACCCTAATCCCCAAATCAATTTTTGTTGGAGATTTTATTTTAGATAGAAAGCAGAGGGAAAAAAACAATAATTTTGAAATTTTCATAAGCTGCATGCAGATAATTTTCAGAACTAACCATTATAAAAACAATCATTTCAAAACCACCATCACAAAAATAGATCGATTATGAATTATGATTGAGATTTTAAGAATAAAAGTAATATCATTGTCAAGTCCGAAATGAATTTCGTTTTGAAAGAATATTTTGAGTTGATCACTCCTCGAAGCGATTATGTAAAAAGAACAAACGTAACGGACCAAATGTATAAAATATTAAACATAATAAAAATAATATTATTTCAGAGAGAACAAAATATTTGTGTTTTTATTTTCGTTTGCATGAGATAATATACAATGAAATTATTGGTCATGGATTGATGACGGTTCCTTTCGAAGTGTTTTTTTCTCCATTTATAATTTATATGTCATGTAATCGTCGGTCAATGATTCTGTAAATTACTATGACAAAGAAAATAATTCATATATCATATAATCGTCGGAATGATTCTGTAAATTACTATTTTTTTTAAGGGTCTGTAAATTACTATGACAAAGAAAATAATACTTTCTATCCTACGTGTTTTATCAGTTAAATCTGTTTAGATTTACACCCTCTCAACTAACTTAATACTACCTTCATTAATATTAAAAAAAAATACTATTTTCATTTTAAAATATATAGTATTTTAATTTTAAATAATTAAAAAATATTTAAAATTAAAAAATTCATATATTTTGAATTCGAAGTATAAGATTTTTTCCATTTCTTTCCTTTAAAAATTAGTAATTCCCTACGTTCATAATATACATCAGACATAGAAAAGGATGAGAAGAACATATAGATTCGAAATTTTTTTATTGAGGTGCATATTATAGAGACGTCATCTTTTTTTTCCCAACAAACAAATACTCCTTCCGTCTCATAATACATAATATTTTATATTTTTAAATTTATCAAAATAAATATTTTTAATAAAAATTATTGATTAAATATAAATTCATTTAAATAAATCTAAAAATACATAACATCATATATTTTAAGATATTATTATTTTTTTAAAAAAAATTATGTATTTTGATATATTACTAATTGAAGTAATTGTGATAGTATCATTTCGCATCAATGCAAGCTATATATACCAATACTGGTATACTACGTATAATAATACATGATTCTAGAGGGAAAAGGAAATAGAAAATGAGATTGGTCACATTCACAGCTGGGGGTCACTTACAACAATAGTGCTGGTATTCATATAATATAATATATACTAATAACAATTGACTTTTCTTTAATTTATACATTTTCTTTTTGAAATTATAGATTTGGAAGGTCATGAAACGTCAATGTCAGACCACAATAAGTTCTAATAGCCAATCAATTTCAGATTGAGATCTCAATCTTGCCAACTCTTAACACTATATACTCCGTGGTATATTGAAAATGAATGTGTATCAACAGAAAAAGCTAGACATACACATTGCAATGCAATATGTACATATCGATTTGAGTTCATGCATGGTTTGGAAAATGAGGATATAAGATTATATTTAGGTGTATATATACAACTGTTTAAATGAATTTCTCTGTAAGTGTTTCTATCTATACTTGTTGTCGGAGTAAATATTTGCACGATCGGGGAGATTTAATGCTCAATAACTGGATGTAATGTACGTTAACGTTTGAACGAGCTAGCTCTTCGGACAGTTCGAATTGGACAACTTTTGCACAAGCATGAGTGGTGAGTCTCTGTGATTCTAAATGGTCTAGGCCCTATTGCTATGTGTTTGTGTGCTTTTGACCTCTTTGGACCTTGTTATGTCGAGTGAGTTGTATAGGCGTTACTGTTATGATCGACATATCTATTGGAAAATGAAAAGGATTTTCATTTAATTAACAAAACGCACTAGTATATACGTAAGTAATATCATCATCAATTCACTACCAAATACCAACAACTGGATATATCCAAAAACCTAATATATATAAACTGTCTTTTCTCAAAAATTTCCAGAGTAGGAATCCAATTTGCATTCACTAACCTAGCTCTAGTTTGGACCACAAGGCACCTAGAAAGAAATATAGAGATTAAAAAGAGCTATTAAGAAAACACACACAGAAAGTGACATTAATGGCTTAAATGATACTATTACACAATAAAGACAAATAGGAAGAGCTATATATGTTGCAATAAAAAGAGGAAAATGATGTTTCGGAAAAATATACGCCGGTTTATAAGTTGGTTATGCTTTTGCTTTTGCTTTGATGAAACCTCAAAGGTGTGCATCTCGGAATCATACAATGATGACTTGGGGAGAATTCTTTGTCGCTAGAGTCGACATAGAACAAAAAAATCTCATTTGCGACGTTGTCAAGGTCACACAAAGCATAAAAGGAATCATTCCATAGCAAAGATCTTCAAGATTTTTGTACTCAAATTAAGAATTGACTCATTTACTAGTCCACATCAAAGCCTAAAGGTAACAGAACAAGATATTAGTACAATTTACAGATAGACATAAACAAAAAAAGATTGTCTCAAGAGGAAACATTAGAGGGGGGGAATATGTATGAAAACACAAACTGGACATAGAGAAATTGACACGACTGCTGTCTGAGATCAAAACACCTGTCCAAGGAATCGACCTTTGAGGGGGATCAAATTTTGGATTCAGCAAGGCCTATAAAGTGATTACATGATTGCGCAACGGCTTTTTTCTTCTGTTGGCTGTGGCGTAACTTGCTGATGCCTTTGGGAATCGGATAGGTTGTGTGTGAAGTCAGAAGTATCGAGTCCATACTGGTTTCACGTGCAACATAGAATTAAATACAGAAGTATTAAACCAAGAACTGAACGAATAAAAAATAAATCCGAACTTATTAGCCAAACAAATGGCATATGATGCCACAATTTCCTAATGGGATAAGAGACACACTGTTAATATCATTTTAAACAACAAAGGAGCCGCCATCATTTTCAATTATTTAAAAAGTTGATGTTGAGAAGTGCCATAGATAAATCTCACCTTTTCCCGCATGCGTGCGCTCCAAGCATCATTTCTGCCACCATGCTGATCCATGCTGCCAGAAACTGGCACACCTGAAGCTGGAGCTGGTGGTCTGTTCAGGAAAGGCTGCCTAATTTGTTGCCTTGGGGATATAAACTCATCATCACTGTCATATTCTAGAGGTTTGTTTGCTGACCTAACCACAAGAGTTAGCAAGAATACTAAAGCCTGAAACAAATTTTTGGTTCATTAGATATATGGTCATTTAAGAGAATATAATAACAGAAACCTATCTCTTTGCTACTTTACAGGCTAGAGGAACATAAACAAATTGAGGTTAATGTGAGAAAAAGTTGAAAAATTAGATGTTCAAATCCACTAATTGAATCCAGTCATGTATGCCAACCAACTTCACACGAGTTTAATGACATTCGGTTTTGAATATATATGTGCAAGTCGATGTGCATTGAATCTATACCATTATGCTTACCTCTAAAATCAGACAACCGAGAGCGACCCATTTCACAATATCCAAATGTTGTTTAAGAAAATCATAAATCATGTGAAAATCTCCTGTTTTGTCCGTTGGAATTTCCTGTCAGAAATGTACTCCACGAATAAGATGAACTTAGAGCAACTTGATTTTAGAATATCAATTTACGATTCCTTACTTCTTCCCAGCTCTTGTCAAAATATATAAACCCGGCACATGCTAATTCCACACAGATCAGCAAGACCAGCAATACTGAGTACTATATTGTTATTAAAGAAACTAATGATTTAAAAAAAGAAGGAATGAAATATAGTTCATTTTAACATTGGTCTGCAACAACACAAATGCAAATAACTGGAACAATTAGGATACGAAAACCAAGCAACATCCAGATCGGGTGACAGCTGCTATACAGCCAATGCAGGAAATGATGAAGAGGACTACTCCAACGGCAATGAATAAAATTATGAACCTGATTACAAATGAATACAAGAATTAGAATTAGAGCATGTCTGAGATCACCATATGGAAATACTACAGAAACTTTCTACGAGCAACTTCTCAAGCAGCAGCAAAATTTAGTGACAGTCAGGATGAATGGAAGCTACAATCTGAAAACTAGACACCAGAAAATGGAGATTTCACAGAACGCTGACCATAAGTGTATTTGAAGGAAGAAGACCAAAATCGAATAATCATTCATCAAAGAAGAGAAAACAAATGGCATCCAGAATAAAGTATTTTCATCAAATTTGCTCCCATTTTCAGCCAAAGGCAAAGAGTTACAAGAGTTTTGACGCTTCTAAACCAAAGAATCTGCATAACAAAGATCAAAACTCATCAAAAACTATTTTTTCACTCAATATGCTTTCCATATAACGGATTTACATTTGTACCAGGCACGCACAATACATTATGATAAGAATAAACAAAAAATTGAAACAAGGCATAGAAGTAAATCAAAAGGCATCCTACCAGGCCTTTGGTAGCTTATCCAAAAAGTTAGTAGAAAACGACACCGCAATGAGCATGGGCCGACCAAGGTCTACTATATCCCCGTTCACAGGTAAGGCTGTAAGTGCATCATCAGTAACTCGTTTGTACTCCACGAACAAGTAGCTACCATAACCAATCATGGCCAATCCCACAAGAGTAAGAAGGAAGTTGAGGAGCTTCAATAACCACTCAAAGCACCCTTTACAAGCCATCTTTCGGATTGGATGCCTCCAACCCTGTCAAACAAAAATCAACTGGGCCTCTGCTATTTCTTCAACTTCCTGATAACCTAAACATTAAGCCACATTTACTCGTAAATTGCTGAAAAATGCAATGAGGAAATTCGGCAACGCGTTATTATTATCAGGACAATGCAGATTAGTCATCTAGCATATTAATTGAATTAGAAAACTAATTAAAGAAAACATTCATTGAATCTATAGAGTAGTAAATCATCATATGTTCTTATCATAAACGGCTAATTTCACTTCAATCGCTCCATAATTAACTAAATCTTAAATGTCTAGTGCAAGTTAAGCTCTGGTTTTCCTCAACAACAAGAAAAAGGATCCAAATCATATTACAGCCACACACACAAAATTAAAGTCCATAGCAAATCCTCTAAATGCTAGATTGATTCGGCGCAACGTTAATGAAATAAAAGCCCAGTTCATGAAAACTATAAGAAAAAACTCACATAATAAGTAAGAACGATCGAGCTAACATCGCAGCATGTACAATGAAACAGATAAGTTAAACTCATGGATATAATCGATAACCATTAATTAATCGATCAATCAATTCATTCAACTGATGAAATACACAAATGATACAAGCAACAATTAAAAAAAAAAAAGAAAAAGAAAAAAAAGAGAGGTGTAGGGATGACTCACAGCTTTGCGATAGAAGAGATTCCGATCGACGATCGTCAGCTTTTTTTTCTTTTCCTGGCGAGAAGAGAGAATGTGGTTGTGTCTGGAAATGGTGGAACGAAATTATTACGATAGCTTTTCGTTCTGTTTTTGCTGAATTCGCTTTTGATAATTTTATTTTGCACGGAGTGCCCATCTTTGATCATTTTCACAAAAAGATCCTTGAACTGTAATTTTTGTATATTTAACTCCTCAAATTAAAATTTCGATGGCACTGTCAATCCTTAATGTCCAGCCTAAATTACTGATATAGCACTACCATCTCCTAATGTTTCAGAATATTACGTTCATATCAATGAATTTAACAATTGAAGTTTGAGGATTCAATTAGAGACAGAATGAACTGAAAAGCATGAATTTTAAAGAGGACATGATTTCCATTTTCTTAAAATGATGTGTAATTTGTAAAATAAAATCCAACTTTTGGGTTTGCAAAAGCTGTATGAATGCAATTTAAAGTCGTTTAATGTCACGTGAGAAGCTGGGGATTAATTTTTATTAGGTGAAAAGTGTAGGGCCCAATTAATTAGAAATTTGGCGGGAGAGTATGTTGCTGTTGTCTTTTGGGTAAAGGCGGGAGAAAACGGGTCCCTAACGGTCGGTCAAAGAGATAATAACTACACGTCAATCCATTTCCCAAACGTTAAAAAACTCAGCCCAACGTGGCAACTATGAGCATTTGGTTTTAGTTGGTCCTTAATGTGGCCCAAAACTATATTTGGGCCATTGTTTGTGACTAGTAAAGCCTTATAATATCACCATCTCATATTTTCTTTTTTTCATGTTTCCTCCTCATATATTCACTTCTTTTTAAGACGCTCCTGAAATATTATCTTCACATAACAACAAATTCATACATAAATCGCACGTAAAAACAGTTCAACCTCCCTAAAAACTGTTCAAAAATTGATTTTTTCAAATAATTCAGCCATCTATAACACTTATCCTTCATAATCATAGGGTTTGGGGTTCCACTCGTTAGAAAAGCGAATGTAACGTAAGATTTATATAACATATTTCCTATCTTTTTTTTACTACCATCTTTGGGTAACTTTCATACTTTACATATATTCTATCTAAAAAAACCCTAGTCATCTATTTTTCTGAGAAAGCGATAATGCGTTCATTTGTTGTATATTTCGTTTTGTTCCAAATACTTCTAACAATATAAAATATACATCTTCTAAAATGTCTAAAGAAAGACGAAACATGATATCCTCGCAAAAGCATGACTTTTTTTTTCCAATCGATTTGATAATTAGACAGCAACCAACCAACCCCATAACAAAAAAAAAGTAGGTTGTTTCATACTTTCATCTTATCAAGATTTTCACTCACCAACCAAACAAAACAATATCGAGTCGGGAACAGACAGACATTAAGATAGAAACAATCAAACAAGCAAATGACTTATTTCTAGGTACTTTGTCTTGTTTTGCCTTTGGTCTTTATTTACAACCACAAATCCTACATGCGGCTCTAATAACACAAACGTGGTTCCATCTCAGCTCTCTTTAGTGTTCTTGTGTATTATTATTCAATGGTACATGATGAACAGTTATCTTTTGGGACCCTTCTCTGCTACCAATATGATCATCAGATGGATGCCATTCCAATCAGTGAGTAGGTGTATTCTCTTCTTGCCCACGTCAGCCTCTCTGATTGTTGTTGGTGGGGTTCACCTTAGATTTAGATCAGGATTCGGGGACAAAATTGTCTCCACGGTAAACTAGGAAATGAGAGCTTTTCTCCACGTTATTTTCGAAAAGTTCATGCATACAGGTTGCGTAACACGTCATCGTTAACACATACGTATCATATATGGACACTTATTAGGGTCATACAATATATTTCGCTTTTTCTCCTCAATATTTCATAATTCTCCAAAAATAATTTAATTAAACTCCCCCAAATTCTACGTGTCAAAATGTGATTTGTATGTCTAAGTAAAGACGTGTTACACGAACTTTATTTTCGGGAAATGGATAATAATTGATATGATACAAAAATCCGTCCGTGTTTTTTTCCTTTTTTCACGACTCTAAAATCATTTTTCTTCTAAATTTTCCCTCAGTCCTAAACTAAAAACTCTGAAAGGAGAAAACCAAAAGAAAAAATGGCTGTCATGAAAAATGAGACAAGGACCAATCGGTCAATGACAAATTGAAGGAGGAGGGATGGTGGAAATGCCTTGTTTGGAAAGCTCCGATAAGACAATGTCTGTGGAAGGAGGTTTTAAGCCAAGTGGCAATGGCAGCCATGGTTTGCTTACCGCTTCCTTCACAACCTTGTCAATTACCTCCTCTGCCTGTATCAAGTGAAACATAAAATCAGTTTTTACCATATTTTTTCACTTTTTAACTGAAATGAACATAACTAACTAGGATTACTTTATATATGCTTGCATGTGCTCTGTCTAGTTTAGTACCCTACTTATTAAGTAACCCTGAAATCGGTTAGGTTTTCTGCTCCAACTTTGTGGTACCACATTTTGAATGATGAATTCTATTAACAGTCACACACCACAATCTAAGCATGTCATCACAAAATCAAATCGTATATGTATACGTATGAATGCAACTTGAGCAATGTGAGATTTCGTATGGAGGAATTTTTAGCATGAATATAGAAATATCTAAGATCATGAACATAGAAATATTTACCAGATGAGAATCTGAAGAAATCTCCGGCAAGGTGTAACTATTATTCAATAAACCAGAATTGTAATATCCAGTTGCATTCTGCAAATTACAGAACAGAACAAAAGGATTAAATAAAATCTATCCTGGTGATTTTGAGGCTAAAAGTTTTTGGCATATAGTCTTACTTGAGGAAATGAACAATGTCCCGGAGGAGGAGGAGGCATAACAGGACAACCCCATGTATCAGCATGCATCTGAAACATCAAAATATACGAAGTATTAGAAAAAGTTTCATTAATTTCCTGTGAAATAAAATACTACTCTCTCCGTTCACAAATAATTGACATAAGCACTTTTTTGGATCGTTAATAATCTGATGTATCTAGAAATCATTTTCGACTAGAAACGTCCAATTTTCAATGTACCAAAAAGGAACTAGACTCAATTATTCATGGACGGAGGGAGTATGATAATAGGAATTAATTATCTACCGCCGGATATGGAGGTGGCCAATGCCAACTTTTCCCTGGTTGCCAAGTAGGATAGCCAGGGTTACCCCACATGTGATTAGTAGGTGGTCCCCACATTGGTGGGTAGACATGAGGAGCAGGAGCTGGGAAGGGGTGATTAGTCTGATAGGGAGGAGGGAATGCCATTATCGGTTTATTATGTTGATAATTATATTTCCGTTCCCTTGGTTGTGACCATCTTCTATTTTCTTCCTTGGGTAATATATGTCTCCGATGCATTCTGTATTTCTGCATAAAGTTTATGTACAAATTAACTTTGGCAATCAAATGACAAATGTAAGATTTAGTATGATTACTATAAATTCTGACCTGGAGATGACTAGCAACATTATGCCTTGTCAAACCTTCCACTTTCATCAGCTCAAGTATTCTAGAAGGAATAGCTTGGTCTATTCCTAGTTGATCCACTGCCTGAACGAACTTTTTGTGCAATTCTGTCGTCCAGTCAACCTGAAAACTCAGATAATTAGAATCGAGACGGCTAATCCTGTATTTTTAAGTAAAAATAATAATTACCTTCATCTTTTTGCGATTAGCTCTATTCCTGGACGAATTGTGAAGACTAGAAGCTTTGTTAGTTTCAGTGCCACCCCCTTTACTATTATCAGTAAGGTTTTCTTGTAAAGGAAGATATTTATTATGGTTGTCGTTTTTGGGAGAAGGTTCACCGGACTCGTCTTCTAGTTTGACGACAATCTCGGTTAGTCTTGGAAGTTCACCGTCCTGAACAGAAATTGAATTCCCACTTGTAGTTTCGACTGATTTATTAGATTCTCCATCTTCTTTTTCCATGGAGCTGTTAGTTTGGTCATGACAATCTCCATCATCCACCAGTCGTGCTCCTTGTTTTAATTGTGGAGTTGACGGAGCTGGATACTTGTCACTTCCTGCACAAGTAATATCGGTTTCCTCTGAATTTTCCTTCACGATTTCTTCAGTTTCCAGCTCAAGAGGCAACATTGAGACGAAAGATTCTTTAACAGGCTTAAGAGAACCTCCTGCATTAAATGCCTGCATGATTGAAATTAACTATTACCGTTAACATTTTTTCTTTTAGTTCCATTTGAAGCTTTATGAACAAGAAACTACGTTTGACCTTGTGAACAACGTGTTGCCATATATTCCTGAGTTTTTCTTCAGAGAGTGGTTTCTGAAGGAATTCAACTGCCCCCAGCTGAAAATAATCATCCGACATAAATAAAATTTTGATGAGAAAACTAAATTTAACAAATGTTCTGGTTTAAGATAAATAAACAAACACACATGAACCATATAGAAACATCATGATTCAAATTTTTACATCTGCATGATGGTAATTGTAGTACAAGTAAAAAAAAGAAAAGAAATTTACCGCTATGCACTTCATCATGGTGCTGAGACAATCAATATCTGAGGTCACTGTCACAGAAAAAACCAAATTAAAAGGTGTGATGTCCAAAGAAACCCTTAGAATCATCGTTTACATTATTGTTCATTTTACACAATTATAGTTCTTTCATCAGAAAGCCTGATAGAAAACTAATGTTACCAAACTGTCTTGATAGAAAAAAGAAAAAAAAAAGAAATTGACTGATGGCTAGAAGACACGATAATAAATTGAAAAAGAGACTTCAAATAGACAGATTTAGAACTCACTTATGATAGGCAAGTCCTTAGCACTCTCCAGAAACTTATAACTCCCATCTGGATTCTTTGTAGTCACCTGCATCCATAGATAACATTACAAAACCCCCTAAAACAGACGGAGCATGCTCCACACACCAAACGAACACACCCTTAAGCCACCAAGATAAATGAGAAGTTACTCCGATGGCATGAGTATTATCCATTGAAAATGAGAAAGCAAAAGAAGATGACGATAAAATTTTGAGGCAAATATGCTTTATCTAGGCAAATCGAAAAAGCATTTTAATCAAAGTGTGTTACCTCCACAATAGCCACGTGAAAGATTTCCTGTTTCTTTGAAATTGCAGAAAGGGCTTCACTCTCATTGCAGAATATAGAAACTGGAAAACAGATCGAGAGTGATAGTAACAGTTAGAGACTCAGAATAGAATATAAAGAAGTAAAGAACTGCATCATCAAAAGTTCTATGATGTAATAAATTCAAAATAACAATTTCCTTCTAAAAAGGAGAAAGATACAAGTAATTCCCCTTTTACAAAAGGTTAAAACATGTGGATACATTATTATCAGTTTGGGATAGATTAGACTTAGATGATTGATAAAAGAGATACTAATTCAAGCCTTTTTTTTTTTTTGAACATTACTAATTCAAAAATTAATTCGTGCTCAAAAGTTTAAACTTTCAAGCACGAATAAATTTCAATCATAGCTTGAATTAGTATCTCTTTTGTCAATCATCTAAATGTAATCTATTTGTAAAACAGTTTGGGGCATAATAACAAATAGATCATTTTCACGACTCTTCAAAGTCCCAATCATTCCATGAAACCGAATTTTAAATCCTTTCTCAGATAAATAATACACACCATCTAAAGCAGTGGAGACCATGATATTCGACAATGGGGGACCAATTATATACTCTTAAAAAGCAAATTGAAGAGGAAACCCAAAACCAAAAAGATGCAATTTTTTCAACATCAAATTAATAATTGTGGATTTAAGTATGAAAACAGATTAAAACAACACATGGGTTTGATTCAGAATCACTTACCAACATAGTCCATAGCTTCAAGTTTTGATTTTATCTCAGTAGCAGAGTTGCTGTCCTCATCAAGAAGAAGAACTCTGAGACCCTTTGGAAAATCTTTCCATTCTGATAAATCATTAGCAGTGCAAACCATAGCTGGTTTGGCATCCTTCACATTATATGTCTCAGAGCTTGATCTACAATGCCAAAAAAAAAAATTTTGATCAACCCAAATTGATGTAGTAACAATTAATAAGATTCAATCTGACAAAATTGGGCACACAAAAACAAAAGTGGGTATAATTAAACAAGCAAGAATCTGACTTTCTGGCTAATGTGTGAGCAAAATTACCTGATTTGGACTTTAATAAATGCATGGAACTTGAAAAAAGTTTTGATTTTTAACATGCACAAAGCACAAGATCATTCATCCCACTAGTGAATCATTAATGCTTGAAAGTAGTATTAGTGAATTATTAGAGAAGACTAGTCACCATAGACATGATCACTGCTCAAGATTTAAGTAAAAACTCGAAAATTGACAAGATTATCTTTATAAAAGAAACAAATTTCTTAAGAAATCTTGAAACATGCATGCATAAACATGGTACTAAGAGAAATGTTGCATGCAAATCAGAACACATCTTCATTTCCACCAAAAATAAAAATCAAAAGGAAGTTGAAACGCTCTAATCTTCAACTACCTTTGGGGTTTTGGCGAGATAAAGCTGGTTTTTCTCCAAATCTTGTTATCAAGTCTACGTTTAGTGCTATGGCAGAGTAATAATAAACAGAGAGAGAGAGAGAGAGATTTTCAGTGTGCCTTTGTGCAAGAGAAGGAGGGACCTTGTGACTCTAATGAAGTTGCTATCAGTTATTTGGACACCACGGAATATGCAATTTCAAAAAATAATAGAGTGTACCAAATTTCACTTTATTTATTTATTTATTTACTATTTCCGTCTCAAATTAGATAAAAAATTTTACATACAATTTAAAACGGAAGTAGCATTTATATTTTATAAAAAGAGCCTAAATAATTATAAAGCTCCTTTTCGGACGAATATTCACCAAAAAAAAAGTTTACCTCGAAAAAATAATTCCATATGTGTACTACTATTCTTTTCCCTATAGATGATATTCACATTTTTTATGGATTTCTTTTTTCTTTTTTTTTAATGAATATTTAAAATTTACGATAAAAAGGAGTATATTATTCATTAGTAATTTTGATCTAAAATAAGTCTGATAAATAGAGCTTAAATCCTCTAAAATTTAGTTTTTTAAATCTAAAATGTGAATAAACGAAATGTGTCATATCAAATTATGGATAAAGAGGGGTAAAAGGCTCACGTCACGTGCCGTCTGTGACAGTCACTCAGTCTGGCAGTCAGGCTGTTTCTATAATCTAACTGAGTAGTAGCGACTGATTACGCATTTTTATTTTTTTTAACTTTTACCAATGCCAAGAAGATGCCTTAATTACCATAAAAAAAAAAAGAAGATGCCTTAATTTGGTTTTACTCGTGAATTCAATCCAATTTGATTGGGTTGTGATAAAATCGCTGCGATGTAAAGGGATTCTTGGCGGGAGATATTCTACCGGTCATAATACGCATATCTTTTTGATTCAGCTAGTTTCAATTGGGGTGGAGAAGTAAAATATTCATTCCTTCTTAAATGTTAATATTTTTTCCGTCCTAAAATAAATATAATTTTTTAATATAAATTATATATAAAAATTTGTATCTATTTGGAGACAGAGGTGGTATTAATATAATTTTTTATTTTATATTAGATGTAAATTTGAAAAGTTTAAAAAACATTAATTATGTTTACCAATTATATTTTCATCAATTTTATCATCTTCACCATCATGTCTCTCATACACCCACTTTATCAATTTTACCATCTTCACCTTCATGTCTCATATATTCTCCTCATGTATTGGTTATTAGTTGTAATTTTAAGGGTTTTTTAGTCTATACCATCATAATTATGTTGGATGAACTTATAAACATATTTTTTTAATTTGTGTGAAATCTTCTAAATTAACATCTAATTTGGGATAAAATTATACTCTCTCCATCTTCAAAAGTGAATGTATAAAAAAAATCAAAACGTCTGTTTGAAAAAAGAAATATATGTATTAGATAAACGACATTTACATGTTACAAGTACTTGAGAGGAAAATATAGATTTTTGTATGTCTCGCAACAGTCACATATACGTCTACATATCGTTAATTAAGTAGGATTATCCATAAAATATAGAGTGAAACAGGTTCGGATCATAAAGTAATCCGATTAAAACGTAATTATCATACACCCATAATGTTGCATTGTGTGCGTAATGTATCCATCATCCATGGACAAATCCATTAGTACTGTGCGGTGACCGGAAATAGATTTTTAATATAATCATACCCTGATATTTTTGGCACGATATGTTATTCGAATCTAATAAATTTTTAATCACATAAAATTAGTAAGTTATAGAAAAAATAAGGTATAAACACTTGAAATCGACATAAAAAACTCTTAAACTAACAATGGACAAATATTTTATATTTATAACCCATTGCCGTTACTAATCTCAATTTAGGGTAGGAAGTTCTAACAAACTTGTTCAGTACAACATGAGTGGAGTATTTGATTGGAAGCCTTAAATTAGAGTTAAAAAAAGTTGAAATGCTACTTTTTAAGGTAGGTAGATCTAAGTAATTTTAATTCGCCAACTTTAACAGTGATCTTTTATTTAAATTTTAATTAAGCTAGTCAATAAGCATGGTAACATGCTAGCTTAAGAAAAATATCGAAGAAATGGCCTTCGATTCCAACATGCATCCATGCATTAAATTAAAAGTAATCTTATTTAAAAGTCGAGAGACCTCTGCAACTTAGCTCGAGTTGGCATTCTTTCTTCGTATTCCTATTAAGATGTTTTGGTTGAACCTTGAATGCAATTGAAAGGGTCTCTTGATTGAATTTTGATGTCTTAGTACTGTCTTGGTCAACAGGTGCACCTGAGTATGTACTGATTTTTTTTTATTATTATTATATATGATCTGTGTTCCCTACAAAAAAGGATACAAATTCTGATCGCCCCTCACGAATATTTTCGCATGCTCTTAATTGATTTCAGCTAATTGAGATTCAAATAGGACAAATCTCGGTACGCTAAAACTTCCCGTTTTAGGAGATATGGGGAGAATATCGTAATACGCGGTCTTTTTGATTCAAATGAGATTGATATATTGGTGCCTTTTTGATTTATTCTTGAAATGAGTAAGATGATGAGAAACGTGTTTAAATTACCTCTTCAAATAACTTGTTATATACTTAAAATGGATTTTTTTTTTCTTGAAGTTAAAAAAAAAAATGGATATCTTTATAGATCCGATGTATGGAAGAAGAAAATGATGGCACTTATAATTCTTGTGAGTTATAGAAGCTAGGATAATAAAATCTTTAGAAGTTCTCTACCGAATAGAAATCAACAATGATAAAATCTTAGGTCTCCCTTTAACTTCTTACTATCACATTTATTTATGTCCCGGTGCACGGTTCTTATTCATTTTTATCGATGTATTCCTCTTTCATTTGATGTTTTGACTTATAATAAAAAGTTTGATAAAATAGTATAGTGAGATGATCATGGCTCCAAACATACACATAATATAATATAAGAGATTATAAAATAATAGTTGAACGTAGATTCGTTGAAATCTGGAATGAATAATAGTTGATATATACATGAATTGATTAGTCATTCCATTCATTATTATCACTCCATTGAGCATAACAATATGATGTTGGATCAATCTAAAATTATTTAATTTGATCTATTTCATGTATCATATAATAAAAATAACGAATAATATTAAAAAAATAAATAATTAATCGAAATTTGTTTTATATGTCTTTATTAATTATAATGTATATTAGATTATATATTTTTTATGTTAATAAAGTGAATGAAATGAAATTTATTTATTTCATAAAATGCGGTTTAAAATTTATCAATACAAATTTTATTATACAATATTTTAGGAAGATGGACGGAGCATAGTTTTTCATTACAGAAATTAAACCGAACAGAATAGGATTGGACCACTTAAAATATGAGTTCATCTATGCACGAAATCAAAATATTCATTCATTGTGAAAGTAGTTAGGTGAATTTAATGCCCATTTTGCATTTTGGTTAAATTAAAATAGGATCGACAAGTTGTTTTCTAAACCTATCAAAAAAATAAGTAGATAGCTAACGATCGATAAGAACTTTTCAATAACGTAATTTCACATAACTCCCATGCCCATTAATTTATTGATGGATGAGAGCTAGAAGATGGTGTAATATAATCGGTTTGGCTCGAGCTGTTTAATAATTATTCTTGGAAGTAGGTTTGGACCGTTTTCGATCTTGAGACAGGAAAATCATCCGATTCTTTCTTTTTTATTCAAATGATTTTTTACTACACAAAAATGGGCAGTTCTTCCTTATCCTACAAATAATTTTATGAATTGTATCTCTAATAAATCGATTCATGATCTTAAGGGTATGAGTCCATCCGGATAACCACTTAGAGCCTCAAGAAGAAAAAATAAATAAATAAATTCTTTTTAAAATAATGATATTCTTATAAATTTATGTATATAAAATTTGAAGTGACAATCAACATGTCAATTATTACATCAATTTTTGATTTTATTAAAATTTACATCACCAATAATAATATTATATGTAGACCACATGTCATAATTTGTATACATAATTGTAAGATTGTAAGAATATCATTTCTTTATCCAGAAAATTTTTATTTAATTTTTACTTGCAACATCAACAAACTATTTGCTACATGACGTCGTGTATCATAGTTTGACGGGATAATTTCATGCTTACGAGGGATTTTGTCTTTGATGACGTGTATCATAGTTTAACGTCGCCGTTATATCATGGCCGTTTGTAACGGTTGGACCCCGGTGTTAGACGGACCCATAGGTTAGGATCCTTGTGTTGCGTTATTAGGTTGTGGGATCCATCCGTGATTCATCCAATGGTTTAAGAACCCCCATGAAGTTATCCCTAATTTGACAACATGCATCGTCAATTCATCATAGTAATTAATTAGACATCGGCCCTCTTATATGCTACTCCCTCTCTCTAAATGCATTGGAAAAACGACAAGATAGATTGAGGGATTACTTTTGAAGATGGATCATATTACGTGTATTCAGTAGGGCAAGCAAGATCAATCTTTTTATGCCTGATATTGGCTGAAGAAGGCATGTTGTTTGAAGGAAAGTTATTCTTGAATTGAATGCAGGTTTCTTGTCGTGTGGAGCTTGGATCCAAGAGAGTAGTTTCATTCTCAAACATTTTCATGTAAATAAATTTTCATTGGAATTTTAACTTTTCATATATACCTTAGAATAGATGCGACGTCTTCCATGGTGTACATATAAGCTAATAAGGTAGTTAAAATCTCGTTTTAAAATTTTGCATCGGACATTCCTACGTTTGGAATGGGCGAACGCTCCATTTCCTATGTCGTTTGGAGTGGGTAGGTTATGGGTGATGACGTAATTTAATTTTGACGAGAACGTACGTTGGATCCGAAAAACTTCACTCCTATTATTCTCACTTTTAATCATTGATAAAATAAAATTTGTAATTTGATCCTTATCGAAATATGTTATTGGAAAATATACAATTCCAAATATTTTATTATCTTTTATTTCAGTTTCTAAATTTTTCAATATTATTTTTAGTTCTGTAAATATGAAGTTTCATTCATTATATTGCTATCGTTCTACGTTCTGGAGTAATAGTAACATAATTTTGACTACCAAGTATGAATCTCCTCTCAAATCCTCTTGGCCAAGATCGATATTGGACAGTAAACCACGCAACTTCATTTTGTCAACTTAAAAATAAAATAAAAATAAGGATAAGAGAAAAATTATTCAAAAAAATGCAATACACGAGAATCTCATCATAAATTATTAATTTCGAAACATAAAAATAATAATAATAATTTTGATGCAGAAATAATTTTTTACTTGATGCAATACATGATTTAAGAGAATCGAGAAGCCTTGATTGTAAAATTATTATTATCAATCAATGATGAGTCACAAACGCACGAGAATTATTCTTCTCAATGATAAAAGCTAATGTACGACCTTATCCCATCCTTTATTTTCTTTTTCCTTTTTATTCATAATTTCATTACTAGCTATCATGGTCTTTGATATTTTTTGTCTCTTCCTAATATCTTGTTTTCTTTATGTTGTTTCCAAATTAAACTTGTTTGTCCCCAAATTATATGTTCGGTTTGATGACACGTCAATGGCTTCCTATTTCCGGTTAATTATTGTTTTGAATCGATTAAAGAAGTTCCATCACATATGTTCAATCGAATTTCAACATTGTCGAGCAAATACTTCGGCAAAATCATGTGGTCGGTCCCTATTTTTTAAGATTAAAATCCACGTCGTCCCCATTATTTTATTTCGAATTTACAGTCTATACATTTGTTATTTCGTTAAGATTTTTTTTCCTGTTATGGCACTTTGATTTTTTACATTAATGTTGATTAAAACTTGTCTATGCGTCAAAATAAACGATTTTAGTGTAAAATGACCAAATACCCTAATAAAATAGTAAACTTATAGTAGAGACTATATATTCGAAATATTAGAACATTGTGGATGAATGTAGACTTTAAACTTTTTGAGGTAATGTAGACTTTAAACTTAAGAACTAGGGACCAAACGCAACGCATGAATTTTCCAAAAATTTCAATTCTCATGCAAGATAGGGCTTGCCAAATGGCAAAAACGAATAGGGAACGAAAATGAACTGATAAATAATAAATGTACATATTGACTTGAAATTTGTACTCATTGATTCACATGTTAATCTTTAAATTATAAGTGAATTGTTCTATTATATGGCTGTCTCAATCCTTAACATAAATGAGTCGCGTTAAACGCATATATTATTTTTCGTGCACACCAACATTTTAAATAATTACATCGTATTATAATATATAATCGTTTAAAATATTGATATATATGATGGTTACGAAAAATAATGTCCATTTAATTTTAGCGTACATAAATATTGTCTTATAACTTTTCTGAAGAGAAAATTTATTTTTTTCTAGTCAGAAGAAGTGTGTTAATTATTCACTTCGCACAGGCCAAATTTTGAGGCAGCACTGTATTTGTCATGGGTCTGAAACTTTTCTTTTTCAGTGAGCTCGTCTTCTACACTGAACTTTTTCAGACCAAAATTATACTTATAAAATAAAATAAGAATAGATATATTCCTACTGGTCATCTCATCTTTACACTTAACACTGATTTGGCTTACAGTTGGCATACTCTCTGAGGCTCGTCTTCATAAATTTGCATGGGACTCCAATGGTAAAGAAAACATTTATTAATTTATCATAATTGTCGGTAGCACTATATCATATCGTGTATCGCATATCGTATCGAAAGTTACATAATTACTTGAATAAACAACAGTAAAAAAAATGCTATCTGTATGTATCTCACATTTTTTACTTATGTCGCTTTACTTTCTATTTTCTAAAAATATATTTTTATTCTTTTTGTTTGTATTAAGTATTAACTACGTTAAATTCTTAATCGATCCAGTTTGACCGAAAATTGATTTTAATTTCATGAAAAAACCAGTCTTGTATATGACCGATATATCACTCCATATCATGATATATGTCCGATATTTTCCGTGTTGTAGAGTTTAATTTGTTATGTATCGTTTTCGTATTATACCGTATCTGCAGAATTAATTTGAAAAACCTATAGAGACATGTAAAACGAAGAAATTTTTCCGAGGATCTAAACCAAATATCTACAACTATGATCGTTATAATAATAATCAATTAATTTTATATGAACATGCATGATTGTTCGGAAAAAAAAGAAGAAGAGATTTTTCGATAATGTAATGCGAAGAATGGTAAGGACGCACATTGGTATTAATAAGCCCACAAAATCTGGGAAAAGAAATTGACAGATCATATGGTTGGTTTCAATCTATACCACAAAATTTGTTTTTCTCATTTTGGAGTTTCTACCATATTATCTTTTTTTCAAAAAAGAATAATGACTTTTATGAGCGTTTAAAAAAATGATTTATCGATATAGCTTTACATACAAACTTTTTATTTCAAGTCTTTATTCCTTTTGAGTTTGATGTCAAAAAGACACTTATTATTATTTCAAAGTTCAAAGCAAAGAGGTTTGAAGTTCACGAGTTCGAATCACGCAAACGATTTCTTTACAATCGTAAAATGAATGCAACGTATTACGACATCTTATCCTCCTATAAAAGAAGGCTGCATACTACGATATCCTTCCCCATATTCCCGAACGCGGGAAACATTAACGCATCGAGATTTGTCCTTTAAAATTTTCTTCATGTCAAATTGTCAATCAAAGGTCGAACCGGGGTTTGCCAAGTTTTCTTCATGTCAATCAAAGGTTGGTCAGTGAGTCTCCATTCATATCAGGGTTTTATAAAAACAATCTCAGGAATAATTATTCAGTAGTCAACGAACTATGAAAAAAGTTACAACTACGTCCTCAAATTAATTAATGTTA
Source organism: Rutidosis leptorrhynchoides (assembly GCF_046630445.1). Classification (NCBI taxonomy): domain Eukaryota; kingdom Viridiplantae; phylum Streptophyta; class Magnoliopsida; order Asterales; family Asteraceae; genus Rutidosis; species Rutidosis leptorrhynchoides. The sequence goes on along the minus strand of NW_027266452.1, from coordinate 30,646 downwards.
AGATTGGCCATCGTTGATAGCTAGCAAAGGCTAGCTATCAAGACCATGTAATATAATCCTTGGGCCTGGCGCACTAAATTGGTAGACAGTACCGATCCTGTAAGAAGTTGAATCATACTAGATTATTAGCGACTACATTATCCTACTTCCTGCCTGTCTCCTAATACCAGTGTTTGGTTTTCGGCCACCGACAACATAACCATTCAAATTTCTTGTAAAAGAAGGCATTGTTCATATTTCTTCAACAAACAGTGATGACAGATTACATGAAAATCAAAGCTTGTATGTATAATGAAAGTAAATTAAAGCTCACTGTGAAAGATTACATAGCAAGTAACAAAATGAACACTTGTTGTGATCAATTGAATCATATACTGAATGTTTTAGATGTCGTGCTTATCATCACCACTAAAATCAGCTACTTATTCGAAAAGCTACATAAATTTTTACGTTTCCTCGAAAATAACTTAGGCAGCAAACTATCCAGAACATATTACATTTTGTGCTTTACACTGAAAAAAAATGAGAATAACAAAAATTAACTCACAATTGCTTGCCACTCGGAGGATCTGGAACTCTATAGTTTGATCTCCCAGAGAAGTTTGAATCGTGGCCGGCTTTCATCCCAAAATAATGGCCTAGTTTATTTGTTCATTACTTGATTTGCTACTGCTTTTTTCTTCCTTACCATTACCAGTCCAATATTGCTTTGTTGCTACCAAAATTTTCTTTGGCACAAAAGGGCCATCTTCATGGTCCATCATCTTAGTATCCCATCTCATGCCTTTCGTAATCATCTTGACTTTGTTCATGACTTCGACAGCATCCCGGAAGATGACAGTTCCTTCAGGCCGCAAAATTCTATCCATCTCAAGAAGGATGTCTTCCAGTTTACATCTGTTTGACCAAAACAATATATATTATGATCACCACTGGCTAAACAATGTTCACTACAATGAATTTCTACCATGTAATATCAAATCATATGATCAAATGAGAAAGAAGTTAAGTGGCCTTACTTGTTCTCATACAGACTAAACACACCACTAGCATGAATAAGATCGTACGTCCTTGGATAAGTAGAGAAACCTTCGCACCTGAAAGATTATATAAAATAAATTTGTTCTCAATTTCAATGTAAGCAATTTGGCCTCATAAGAGAAAATTCATAAGCTGTTAAAGGAATGCCTCAGAAAATTTTATGAGGAACATCAGACAAGTATATGTATGACATGGATTAAATGAGATGGAAATGACGGTAAGAATGTTGGCATACCAGTCATGATATATTCCAATCAAGCCTCTCTGGTAAATGATGCCTAAACTATTCTCGGCAGTTGTAGGCACAACATTCATCACCCAAGATTTTGGTGATTCAAGCGCTGCAGCAAACCCTCCAAGGCCAGCATTCATATCCATCACATTACGGTATCTTGTAGTGCCTATCAATTTGTTCATCCTTTTGTAACCATTTACACGTTTCTTCCAAAGTTTGTTGTCCTCTTGATAAGATTCAGCTGTAACTCCTTCCACCAAGCCATTTGCTATTCTAGGAGGAACAGCAAAAAGACGAGCTGGAAACTTCTTCAGCTCCCCTCCTGCTACTTCCTTTGGATCGTCCACCTTAGGGAAAGGGGTAGCACATGTGTCCATTTCCTTGTACCTAAGATACAACACAAGTTAAAGATTGGCCTTGGAATTCATTATATGCAATACGAATAATTAGCTGCAATTAACCTCCATTAAATTGAAGTTCAAGACATTTTTAATTTCCTTGACACAAGATATATGACTAGCCATTGCATATCCAGATTTTTTATGTGTTTATTACTATATTGCAAACAGCAAAGTGTCTGAAATATATTACGTCTGATACTGTTGAAACAGTTAGAAAAGCAATAACAGGCCAACCTAATGCAAACTTGATCTCTGATACCGTTGAAACAGTTAGAAAAGCAATACATGCCAACCTAATGCAAACTTGATCTAGGGAAATGTAACACAGGAAGCAAATGTACATCACAGAAGGAAGTGATTGAGTATGCAAGAAAACTCACCAAACATCATCAGCTTCCCTAGAACATGTATCGACAGATTTCCTCTTGCACGATTTGTCATTATCTTTTTTCCTGAAGATGACAATATCTCCGTTCTCGTACTTTTTCTCCCAGCAAAGAGATTCAGCAAGTTCTTCAATTTTATTTTGCTCAGCTTGGAGATCTTCCTTGGTTCTCTTCCACGTTTTATAGTAAGTCTTCCAATTAATTGGAGGGCCAGACAAGACCCAGTACCCTCCTGGTCTAAGGACTCTATCAACTTCCATCAGGTACATGCCATCTGCATTGCATAAGTCAAAACGTTACGGAACTCATCAACTTCAAGAATATTCAGAGGGATTTGCACAATCACATGTGCATCTTCAGAAACCTATTTCAAGTCTTATCAATTTCATGTCTTATCGACCAAGACGAGGAAGTTAATGGTAAACGTCTGGTAGAAGTCTTCTAATTCCCCGAAAACTAAAAACTTAGAGCTGGATTAACATCTCGTTCTTAAACGAAATGACATTGGGAAATGCATACCAGTTGGCAGTTACGCAACTAACTAATAACATCATTTGACTATGCAAAAAAAGCACCATATAGAATGAACATGCTAGTTACTCACTATTTGCAGTCCAGGGTATCAGACATCGAGAGCATTGAGCCATGTCAAAGGCTCTTGATGGATATGGAAGATTAATGGACCCAAGAACACCTATTACGGCAGGAACACCTCGCTCCAATGCAAACTGCACCTGGGCTTCATGATTATCCCTTGGTGCGAAGGACATTGTGAGTACATTTCTTTTCAGCATATATGCACCCCAACTTGCCACCTACATAAATGTTCATCATCAGTCTCGCAACCACTTTAATAAGGAAGCTTATAAGAGTGCTGCTAGAAACTTGCAATTACTATAAATGGGGACATAAAAATGTGATCGATTGTAATCTAATGTAACTATGACAATAAACTGAAACTATCAAGATCAAGAGTGAAAGGCCTAGCAATACACATGTAAAGAGTGTACCAAAAATATGTATCTTCAGCAAGAATACTTATTGTTTGAACAACCAACATACCCCACAGCCAGTATCTAGTGCTGTTCTGATAGAACCATCCTTGATCGGAATTACTGAAGCGAGTTCATCGATATAAGCATCTGCCCCTTGAGGAAACATTGTTCCACCTCCAGGAAACTTGAACACATTTCCTTGATACTGGACCCAGTTCTGAACAGCTTTCTCCACAGTCAGGCTTTTATGAGGAACGTTGGCATAGTAGACATAGTCTCTGCTCTTTGGCCATGGAAATGGTGTCGTATACCCTTTAGGGGCAGGAACGAGACAACGCAGTTTTTCTCCTTCCGGAGGACAATGTCTTTCCCTATATATCATGTTTTCCCTAGGAAACATCATGGCACGTTCTTGTTCTTGGCAAGGAGTGTAGTCAGTGAACTTAATGTCGCATGGTTTAAAGACTTTAAATTTAGGCTTAGAAGGTTCGAGTTCAACTGTGTCTACAAAATTGTGACGACTTTCAAATGTTAAATTGGGAACGATATTGCAATCTGCCTGTTTGGTCACTTTGGTTACTGCCAATGCTATGCTGTCTCCTTTCCCAAAACCACTTCTTTGCCATGCTCCCAATATGTAACAGAAACCACACAAGGCAATCACAACAAATATCGACAGAGGTCTCCCGATTCTGCTGTTTCCTGGTTTGTCACGTTTGGAGCCCATGATAATATGGATTGGGAAAGCACCTGAACATCATGTTTTGATATCATAAAGTAGAACAAAACGACTTAATACAGATCAGAAATAAAAGCCTTTGATAATAGCTCTACTTGTACAAAATAGTACTTGATAAATATAGCATTTTTCTATTCAGATCATTCAATTATGGAGTGATGTACATATATCTATGGCTTTAATTACAACACTTGAATAGTTCTTTTAATAACAACACTTTCCAAATTTGTTGGTTCCTTCATTCAGTAGACTGTAGCATTAATTCGATCGCCAAATTTAGCATCTAATCATATATAGTACTTATTAATTACCCAAAAGCTCAAATAAGCAATAAGAACCAAAATCTAGTGAAAAGAAACTACAGATCACATTGAGCAAATCAAAATGAACCTAAAAGAAGCTGATAGATCTTATCTTACCTGAGAAAGTAGCAAGAGAGACCCGTGTAGATGCAAATGCTATGCGTTTAGCTGTAGATCTCTGTATGTAGAGCTCGTAAAAATGGCAACTTTAGCAGCTATCCAAAATCAGTAAAAGAGTGAGCTTTACGAGCATCGATATAGAAAAGAGCGAGTTTTTATTAGTGCAAGAAAGTCGGGAGAGAGATGGGTCATGTGATTTCGATAGGTTTTATTTATTGATGTACGATAAACAGAAATTTATAAATTTGATTTTTCTTTTTTTATTTTATTTTATTTCTCTCAGTGTTCTTTCGCAGACAAACGTCAATGTGATAAAATAAATTTGTATTTTTTTAGACATTTCCTCCCTGATATGAGTTCGATTTCATGAAGGGAGCGGATCTTGGTAATACTATGAAGCATCAAAGTGGTGTTGTTGTAGGGGCTCTTTCCTCAATCCTCACATGGCGCTTAAAAAAACTACTACTACAATTAGTTATGGAAATAAAAGGACCGACAATGGTAGATCATAGATGGGAACCACTCATTTTAAATTTTTAAATTTTCCTTCTCTGTATATATACAGGAATAATGCATTCCATCTTCGGCTCTTTCTAAAACTTATTCCGACCAAGGCGTAGCTCAGGAATCGACTCCTAGATGACAAGTAGATTTTGGATGGATCGATTCAGGAATCGACTCCTAGATGACAAGTAGATTTTGGATGGATCGATTTATATAAAACACGAAGTAAGAAAATGCAAGTACAGTTTAATAAGGGTTTTATTATTTAATGGTGAAAGTATGAAAAACTTAGAGAATCTAAAAAGAAATATAAGATCATCCAAGTAGGAAGAAATAAAAATTATACTACTGTATTAAGTAATATAATCGACCGACACTATTTAGACAAGGAAAAAATATCAGTGGCTACATCAATATGATCATGAAGGCCATAATGTAGGCCACACCCATTTTGACTATCCATTCTACATTATGGCATTCAATAATGGAAGACATATAAATGTAGCGATCATGGTATTAACTGCCACCAATCTGGTGTCTGCAATTGTCCATTGATATCAGCGATCTGGTAAATGGTACCTTTCTAATGTGAATGAATTAGACCTACAATAGTATCAATTATTATGAACACTAATTCCAGAATCGAGAACCTTGAAATCACCACCAGCCTTCTTCGATGTTTGATGATGCCTTTGATCAAAATTTACTCCCATGTGCTCGGAAGACAGGAACATGTTCGTCTCCTTCTTTTTTCTCTTTGCTGAGGAGCTTAAAGAACCTTCAACTGCAAAACCGAAAAGAAAACATTATACAAGGAATGGCGACATCATTTATAACGCTCCCATCATAAAAAAGAGAACACAAAGATGCAATGACAAAAGAAGTATATCATAACAAGCCGAAGAATAACAACAGGATAATATGGCTTTTCATACCTTGCCATTCCCACACCACTCTAGATTCACCCTTCACCAGCTTTGGATACTGATCTACACGAGAATCTTCCTTCACTAAATCCTCAACCTAAAAGCATAACAAGGAACAAATTCAAACACTTGAACATTAAAGCAAACCACTAGACCACGACAGTAGATAAAAAAGTGTTCATAAGAAAGATGCTCTGTCCGTTTGTCTTATATGCCTCCCAATTGGTTCTCAAACACAGCATTCACTGAAGTTACCTACTTGCAGTATAATGTGATGAAAGAAAACTCTATTTCTAGATCTGTTTGAGAATCCAACTTAAGAAAACAGGTCACAGTCACTAGCTACAAATTGGAATATTCATAATGTTGGCACGTCATAGGCATACTCAAAAATACCAGCATACATCAGGAGATCGTAAAGCGAGGATAATTTAATTCTGATCATAGAGTAAAAAAAGATACCTTCTTCCACAATAAATGATCCTTCCTTTCTTTGGGCAAAAGAAGATGATCTCGCAACCGGGAGGCAATTATCCAAGGTTCACAACCACCATTTATATCACGTGAAGCCAAGGCATTTTCCTCAAGTATTTCACATACCTAAAAAGCATGCAACACTAAAGTCATTTTAGTTTGGAAAAAAATAAATCAAATATACAGGATATTAGAAAAGATAATTGAATTATTATGTCCAAAAGTCATTAGTCTCTAGTTAGTTATTAGTTAATAGTATCTTAATTGCATCAACCTAACTGTAGGCACAAGGAAACACCAGCATCTTAATCGCATCTACTTAGTGGCAGCTCATTAATCCATGAGAACATGAGCTAAAACTGGAGAAGTACTTTAGTTCAAGCTTGGGCTGAATTAATATTGAACGACAGGTTATGGCAAGAACTGTGTGAAAAGCTAAAAGAAAAGAAAGATAAGGATTTAGGTGTACCTGGTGATATAGACCTTCAACTCTAACTGATAAGTTCCTTCTCTGACGGACTTTCCTTATTAACAAAGCGCATCCCAGAAACTACAGATCTCAATGACGTCAGAAAGCTTCAACACGTCGATATTAAAAACAAAGCACAGAAAATTCTGCCATTTAGATGGAATAACAATGCACAAACAGGTACAATTATAAGAACATTCTGGGAGATCCATTGCTGAATGTGGCAGGTATATGGTTTGTAATGTTCTCCAAGTGAGTATGGACACTTTAATTCCTTAATCCTAACACAATAAACGAAATTGACATGTTATGAGCACAATCAATCATAGAGCAAAAGATTTCATAGACTAGTTTTAAGATAAGGATGCAATGGCATACCCATTGGGAGAAATCCTTGTCTCCAGTATCCTGTCAATGGTTTCCATTGTCTTTTTCTTTGCATAAGGGTCCATGGAATTGTCTGACCCAAAATTCTTGCTTAGCATTTCACCACCAATATCGTTCCATACATCATTCTCAGAAACCTGAAAGCGAATATGTGTCTTAAGATCAACACAATGCCATTGCAGTCACTGGAATAAGTAAATACATGGAACTCATTGGATGGGAGATAGCTATCAGAAGGTTAAAACCATGGAAGATAACACACCCATACTGTTCCATCTCCATCACATAAAAACTTTGCATATGCTTCACAGAGACGACTTTCTATCTTCTCTGACTGCAAGATATGAAAATCAAAAGACAAATTACAAACATATACACTACTAGACAATGGGAAGAAATTGGGTTAAAAGAACGCACAAGTTTCTTAGCTGTTTGGCTAATATCTCCATCTTCAATGCATAAATTACCCTGCTTTCTGTAGCCATCAAAGCAGTCCAACTTGCCTTCATGACACACTCCACTACTTGGACAAGGCTCACAAAAATCTGTACCACAATAAAGCGGTTAAAAGGATGTTCTGCCATAGATAAAAAGCATCACATCTAATCAACCAACTTCTAAAAGTATATTAGTAATGGCAGCTGCATAAACACAGTTTATACAGTTCTTAGAAGGAAAACATGAAAATGGGGAAGAAATAATATCAAACTTCAATAGAAATTGAACTGCACTAGCAAAAATATGACCCACAATCTATAGTTGCTAGTGAAAAAGTGAAACCCAGCAACCGAAATAAATACTTTTGAGAAATTCTAACCTGAGAGAGAGTAATCAATGTCAGAATCACAAAAGGGTTTAGGAGCGGAATTGAAAACGGCGTATAAGAAGTTGCAGGCAAAAGCGACTGAAGAAGCGATGGCGAGGACTGCAATGACTCTTAAGAACTCGGCTTTGGAAGGGAACAAGCTTTGGGGCGGCTCAGGTATGACGAGGGAAGAAGAAGAAGTCGTGGAAGTTGACTTGGATTTTGGCCGCTTTCTCTGGGTCGAAGAGAAGAAGACATGATTTTAGAACTCTGTTCATCGGTGATTTGATCGACGGAAAATAGCCAAAGGTGAAAGGACACTTCGATTGAAGAAATAGAGCCCATTGGCGATTAGGGGGACACGTGTCAAAACATAAACTAGCCTACAACTCGATAGGCTCTCAATAACCCTACAACTCGGATCTCTTCAACAACCTTAGAACTCGGGACGGTAAGCTCATAAACAATGCTGCAACTCGGGTGATTTTAAACATGGCTATAACTCGGGAAATATTAAACAAGGCTACTACTCGGGATGGTATAAAAGATTTAAACAAGTTTACATCTCGGAGCTATTAGACAAGCGTTGAGATTCTACATGATCGGAAACCCAAATTACTCGATGAGAAATTACATTTATAAGTCCTAGGATATATAAAGGTTTGTTTAAGAGAATCAACAATCAACGTCAATGTAGCATCTTCCTCCAGCTGCAACATTGAACGACGTGATGAAATTCTTGGTTCACATTTTTTCTGGCTTGAGATTTCTGTCTTTGCTTTTGAGTCCCTGGTCTATTGTAGAAGATGAACTAGCCTTGTTTGCTGGTTCCATTTTTTATTTTGCCTATGATGAGCGTCACATATTCTTTTGTGGTAGTGAGGATCGTCCCTCAATCTTTATTGACAATAGAAATATTTTTTCAATTTGTTCTAATTGCAAATTTAATTGTATTCAATTGTAAATTTTATTGTCAAATCAACTTCCAACATATGGCATTTTATTAATAAATAGTAATTTGACACATGTATATAAGAACTTATTAGGTTTCAATTTACAATTTTAAGTCAATGATATTATTTTTTTCCTTTTCTAATTAGGAAATCAAAACACAATAAAAATATAACGAATCTAATAAATTTCTATCAATTACTTTTTTTCCTAATATTATAATTTTTTTCCCAATCAATTTCCTATCTATTATTTTTGTAAAAAAATATAATACACTATATTTTTTTTAATTTTTTTTATCAAATAATTTTTCCTAATTAAAATTCATTATATTCTTTTCCTATTACTAATTAAAACGAATACATCTTTTTTTTCTTATTCAAATGGGTATATTGTTAAAAAAATTATTCCTATTCAAATAATAACATATATGATTTTTTCTAATTTTTTTATTAAACTATAATTCTAATTTAAAATTTGAGTTTAATAAAATTATTTCTAATCAAATTATTTTTTTCCTATTCTAATTAGGAAATCAAAACACAATAAAAACATATTCCTAATAAAATTATAATATACTATATTTTTTCTAATTTTCTCATTTAACAAATTTTCCTAATTAAAATTTATTATATTTTTTTCCTGTTCCTAATTAAAACGGGCACATCTTCTTCTTTTTCCTATTCAAAAGGTCATATTGTAAAAAAAATTATTCCTAAACAAATTAAAATATATATTATTTTTTTTCAAATTTTTTTATTAAAATATTATTCCTAATAAAAATTCTCTATATTTTTTCTTATTCTTAATTAAAACGGACATATCTTATTTTTCAAAGAAAATAAAATTTTAATTCTAATAGAATTTTAGATTTTGAAATAAAATCAAAATAATTATAATTTATATCTTATCTTATATATAAATAATAGAGAGATTTTTTCAATTTGTTTCAATTGCAAATTCAATTGTAAATTTTATTGAAATAAAATCAAAATAGTTATAATTAATATAAAGTTAAAATAATTATTTTTTAATATAATATTTGACATATGTTTAATAAATTTTAATATAAATAATTATTATATAATTCTTCATATTATATAGATAAATTTTAAATTTTTAAAAGTACAGATTTTCTGTCCAACGGACGGGTCCAGTGACCAGTACTTGCAAAAAGGCGAGGCGTGATCTTGAAGCAATGAAGTATAAAATTTCGTAATTTCAAATGGTATAATCTTATTCTTCTAATTTAAGTCTCGAATAACATGTCGGATTTAATCTTTTAAACCAAGCGAAAATAAACTCAAAAATTGATCCAACTATCACCTCCTACCATTACCGATGGAATTAATTTTCCCTCCATTTGTAAACATACTTCAGGAAAGCATTGGCAGGATTTTCTCAAGGTAGAGCACGTACTCGAGTAGATCATTCGAGCTCTGCTTCCTCGGTCATTCTGGGAGCCAGATCGTTGATGCCTAAAAAAGCCTACAACTCGGTGGGCTCTTAAACAAGCCTATGACTCGGCAACCTTTTAAACAAGGTTACAACTCGGCAAACTCTTCAACAAGCCTACAACTCGGTAAGAGTACTGTTAAGCGCCGTTGTTTGAAAAATCGATCAGCTTAATTCTGGCGTTTTGATTGCATTTTTAAGACAGTTCATAAAGTTTATCGGTCAAGCAGCTCTGTTCTTATTCTTCGCAATTTCTAATCTTAATCTTCGCAAGATTAGCGATAATCAAATGAAATGTACTGGGCCAACAATGGAGATCATAGGATATCTTCAAAAAGACTCAATTAAAACAACGATTTTTCGCATCCAACACTGGGAAGAATCAAAAGAAGACAGAAAGTTCATAGATTTCCATCAAACATTAATCATGTTCATGCCAAATACAATACAAAAAATACTCCTTACCCAAATAGCATCAAACGAAAAAGTAGCATACCGACAGAACGAGACCGTCTCAATTCCTAACAAACAGAAGAACAACACTATTTAAAAGACGACGCGAAATTGAGGCGCTTCGCTACCACTCGCCGGGAGGATCTGCCAGCGGCAAGGCTCGAGGTCATCGGAAACGGGGCAGAAACCAGCTAAGGTAACCTTATCGCCGGTGGCGGCAACCGATCCAAACTCAAACACTGTGATATTCTCGGCTCGAGGAACCTCGATAGCGCCGTTCATGCCGGGGGCCGGGGTTTGGGAATCGACGGCGGTCATAGCTAGATTGGGTTTATCGGTAGATTCCGGTTGAGCTTTGGGACTGCCACTGAACCAAGAAAGAAGACCCATGACTGGAAATTTTCGATTGAATTGAATTGGGGTTTCTGAAAGGGATAACATAGCATGACGAGAATTCGAGAAAGACGTTTAATTACGGAAATACCCTTCACATTAACTGAACTTGAAACGATGTCGTTTGAAAATCAGTATAGATTTGACTAAATCCACGGCCAACGGCGATCAAACAAATCAGAATTTAGATTTCAGAGCCAGAGAAACTTTTCGTTGATAGAGATGAAGGAAGAACAAAAATCGCTCATCCTCAAGATCTCTTCTCAATATCCACCTCCTCAAGGTAATAACATCTTCAGATTCTCAGTCTGTTTGTTTGTTTTAGCTTCTGTTTTCATTTTCTGTTTCACATTGTAGGAGTGAAGCTGTCATATGGGACAGCAGGGTTCAGGGAAGATGCCTCTATCCTTGTATCTACTGTTTACCGAGTTGGGATATTAGCAGCACTCCGATCATTGAAAACCCAGTCTGTGATTGGATTGATGATCACTGCATCTCATAACAAAGTTAATGACAATGGAGTCAAAATCGCTGATCCAAGTGGTGGTATGCTCACTCAGGATTGGGAACCATTCGCTGATCGTCTTGCCAATGCTCAGGATCCCCAAAATTTAATTGAGGTTAGCTGACTCGCTGTTGTTGGAATCTTGCTCGTGTATTTTAGGAGTAGCTAGTCCATGCACATTGTTAAATCCTTGTAGGTGGAACAATGTGGGTTTATATGATTTCCTATTTTCAAAACAGTTGATAGTGGAGTTCGTTGAGAAGGAAAATATTCCACTTCATTGGGATGGAATGCGGTCAGCTGAGATATTGTTGGGTAGAGATACAAGGCCTAGTGGTGAATCACTCCTTCAAGCAGCTAAACAGGTAATGCCATTAACGCTTTAGTTTGCCCTTCTACGTTATGCAATTGAATTAGGATTTGTTTATATCTTTCATTGTGTTTTTTCAAACTGAAGGGAATTGATTCAATCATTGGAGCAGTCTCTGTTGATATGGGAATAGTAACAACTCCACAGCTGCACTGGATGGTTCGTGCTAGAAACCAGGGCATGAAAGCAACTGAATTTGATTACTTTCAACAGATTTCAGATTCATTCAGGTGAAGTCAAAATGTTCTTTAGAGTAGCTTTTGAAAGGTATATCTTCTTCTTTTTTTAATCTTTCTCTCTCTCTTTTTTCATTGTTTCCGATATAGGTGCTTTATGGGTTTAATCCCGACGAAAAGTGACCAGGTCAGTGAGGGAGCTGACAAATTGATTGTCGATTGTGCTAATGGAGTGGGTGGAGAGAAACTAATTGCCTTGAAGAAAATGCTGAATGGTAAAGCAATGGAGGTCCGTAATTCTGGACTTGAAGGAGAAGGTGAACTTAACGAAAGAGTTGGTGCTGATTTTGTGCAGAAGGAAAAGGTCGTTCCTCTAGGATTTGGTACTGAGGATGTGGGAATTTCTATACTTCTTTCTGAGTTAAGGTGTGTACTTGCTTGGTTGTCTATTGCACAACAAAAGTAATTTTCGTCTAAAGATGTCTGGTCCATCTTACATGCTTGAATGTTTGAGATCACAAATGCATGCCCTTAGTTACGTAGTCATTGCATAAAAATGTCACCACTGTTGTTTTAAACATATATGTTATGCGTTTGATCAAATTATTGAATTTTTCGGTACAATAAATCGTGAATAAACTGTCCAACAAAAGGAAAGCGAGAATGATTGATGCTGAATGCAGTGGTTTTAGTTTTGCAGGTGTGCTAGTTTGGATGGAGATGCTGATAGACTTGTATATTTTACTGTGGCATCAAATAATACCAGCAGGATTGACCTTGTTGATGGGGACAAGATGCTATCTCTATTTGCTATATTCATTAAGGATCAAATAGGTATTCTCAAAGGGGAGGGAGCCAAAAAAACAACTAATAATTATGAACCTCGTCTTGGTGTTGTACAGACAGCATATGCAAATGGAGCATCAACGGATTACCTTAAAAATTTGGGCTTAGAAGTCGTGCTTACTCCAACGGGAGTGAAATATTTGCATGAGAAAGCAGCTCAATATGATATAGGAATCTATTTCGAGGCCAATGGTCATGGCACTATCCTGTTCTCACAATCCTTCTTATCTTGGTTAGAGGCTGAAAATAAAGAGCTTTCATCCACATCTAAAGGTTTTCTTCTCTAGCTTTTTGAATCACTTTGGATATCGTATGCAGTTTATCAGTTTCCCATGCTTTATTTTTTCTTATTGTTTTTTCAGGTTCTGAAGAGCAAAAGGCTGCTTTGAGGCTATTGGCCGTGACTAAGCTAATAAACCAAGCTGTTGGTGATGCTTTAAGTGGTTTGCTCATGGTGGAAGCCATATTGAAACATATGGGTTGGTCAATACACAAGTGGAGCGAGCTCTATCAAGATCTACCCAGTAGGATGCTAAAGGTCGGTTTCCTTGCTTATAAAAAAAATGGTTTTCAGATTAGCTAATCATAGATCAACCTAGGTTACCCACATGATAGATAATGGAATTGGCTGTATAATCTAGTTTGACTCTGCTATGTTTTCATTGAATCCTCTGAATTTCAGGTTATAGTAAAAGACAGAACTGCAGTTGTCACAACTAATGCAGAAACCGAGGTTGTAAAGCCAACTGGTATTCAAGATGCAATCAATGCTGAAATTGGTACGTGGTTATGTTTCTTCATACTTGAGTGCCATTTTTGCATATCCTTGCTTACATTCTCCTTCCCTTTACAAGTAATTGTTGTAATTTCACCCTATGTTTTCACTATCTTATGGTTGATAATCTGTAATGCAGCAAAATGCAGCCGAGGCCGATCGTTTATACGACCATCTGGTACAGAGGACATCATTCGTGTATACGCAGAGGCATCAACACAGGAAGCAGCCGATAGCCTTGCCAACTCTGTAGCAAAACTTGTTGACCAGTTTCTCAACTCTTAAAAGATTTCCTCACTCGCAAAAGCATTTAATCTTTGTTGAATCGGGTTTCTTCTACCCACTCGAGTATTGATTGTAGCTGAATGCCTGCGTTCCTTGGGGGCATATCAAGGGCCAGCAAAACTTGCTGCATCGTTAGATTTACACAGAAAGAAAACCCAATATTTGTCGACATGAGTAAAAACTGTTGCTTGTGTCGGATGATTTTTATGTTGAATAAGATCGAAACTTTGAAATTACTTGGTGTTTCTCTGTGTCAGTTACTCAGTTTCATATTTGCATGTCACTCTCAAAAACAATATCGAATTTCAATTGTATTGGAACTGGGAAATTGAGTGGAACGATTCGAACCGAGCCAACCTTGGTCCTGAATGAATCCAATTTAAAATCAACTTGACTCGAAACTTAAAACAACGGCAACGCTAGGGAGCAAATAGCTGACCTTTCATAATATTTTGTTGATGCGCGCCATAAGGTTATTCAAACCTTTCGCCGCCCTCTCGCTTCCCAAGGCCTCATCTCACAACCACCGTCAACTCCTCCATGTCCGTTCCTTTCAATCCTACAAATCCCATAACGTAAAGTTCAATTTTGATGACTCCCAACTTCTCCGCTGTCTTTCCAACCGGAATCTCAAGGATGCACGCTATTTGCTCGACAAAATGGTTGAAAGAGACTTTGACTACCCTGTTGTTCTATGGACTTCATTGCTCACTAAATACTCCCGAGCTGGATACATTGATGAATCCAAATTTCTCTTTGACATCATGCCAGAGAGAAATATCGTTACATATAACGCCATGTTATCTGCGTTTGTGCAGTGTCGGAGATTGAGTGAGGCAATACAGATTTTTGGTGATATGCGGGAAAGGAATGTGGTATCTTGGACTTCAATGCTTTCTGGCTTGGCAGATGCAGGGAGGATGTGTGAGGCAAGGAGATTATTTGACGATATGCCGCAGCGCAATGTAGTGTCATGGAATTCATTGGTTGTTGGGTTGATTCGAAATGGTGATTTGGAAGAGGCAAGGCAGATGTTTGATGCAATGCCTGAAAGGAATGTGATTTCTGGGAATGCTATGATTTCTGGGTATGTTGAGGATTGTAACATGGATGAAGCTAGGCTTTTGTTTGATGGGATGGAGGTTAAGAATGTTGTTACTTGGACTAGTATGATAGCAGGATATTGTCGGACAGGAAAAATAGCTGAAGCATATTCATTTTTTCAGAGAATGCCTGAGAAGAACGTGGTTTCTTGGACTGCAATGATTGGTGGGTTCACTTGGAATGACTTCTATGCAGATGCCTTGTCACTTTTTCTTAAAATGAAGAGGAACCAGAACATAAAACCGAATGGTGAAACCTTTGTATCACTTATTTATGCTTGTGCTGGAATGAAGTTCCCATTCCTTGGCAAACAACTACACGCTCAGTTGATTGTTAGTGACATGGAGTGTGGTGACTATGATGGAAGGCTATCAAGGAGCCTCATTCACATGTACTCTTCATTCGGTAACATGGATTTCGCGTGCTATATACTAAACAGGAATTGCCATAAATGTATTGTCCAGTCATATAATTCTATGATCAATGGTTACATCCAGATTGGAAAATTGGAAGAAGCAGAGAATTTGTTTGACGTAATGCCAGTTCGGGACAAGGTATCATGGACTTCAATGGTTGATGGATATTTCAGTGTTGGTAAAGTATCAAAAGGCTGTTATCTTTTTAATAAAATGCCTGACAAAGACTCTATTGCATGGACAGTAATTATCTCGGGACATGTCCAGAATGAGCTTTTCCAGGAAGCAATCTCTTTGTTCAAGGAAATGTGCTATCACGGTTTTAACCCTTTAAATTCTACATTTTCTGTTCTTTTGGGAGCTTCTGGAGCATTGGCAGATATGGATAAAGGGAAACAGCTCCATTGCATGCTCATGAAAACACTAAACGAAAAAACTGATTTGATTATTTCCAATTCTTTGATATCCATGTATGCAAAGTGTGGGGTAATCGAGGATGCTTATAAAATCTTTTCAAGCATGGTGAACCGGGATTTGATATCCTGGAATTCCATGATCATGGGTTTTTCATATCACGGGCTAGCTAAAGAAAGCCTAATCGTTTTTGACGCCATGCTGGAATCTGGTGCTCTTCCTAATAACGTAACCTTTCTAGGCCTCCTATCAGCTTGCGGCCATGCAGGATTGGTCGATCGAGGATGGGAGTTGTTCGATTCAATGCGAAATGTATATGGAATCGAACCAGGTGTAGAGCATTATGTTTCCATGATTAATATCCTTGGCCGAGCAGGAAAAGTAAAGGAAGCTGAAGAGTTTGTTTTGAGACTACCCTTTGAGCCGGATCGCACTATTTGGGGTGCTTTGCTCGGTGTTTGTGGGATCGGTGAGAGAAATAACGAGGTGGCTTCTATGGCTGCGAAAAGTCTTCTTGAGCTAGATCCGATGAATGCCCCTGCACACGTGGCTCTCTGCAATATGTATGCTGCAAGTGGCCGACGTGTCGAAGAGGAAAATCTAAGGGAGGAGATGAGGATTAAGGATGTGAAGAAGAAGGTACCTGGGTTTAGTTGGATAACACTAAATGGGAGGGTTCATTCATTTTCTTAATGGGAAGGAAAAACATGCAATTGCAAATATGTTATGGACTACAACATTTTAGAAGAATACACATGATCTGAATTATAAATAAACATATAGACTGGCAATCATTGTCTGAGGGTAAGGGTAAATCAATCATTCAATGGTTCATAATCATGAAGAACAGATCTTATCGGAATTCCTTTCCGACTTCTTTTCCGGTAACTAGCTGTTATCTTAGCATTTGTCTGGGGCTTTTCCTCGTTCTGAGTCTCTTCTTTTTCTTTCTGGGTTAGAACCTTCTTCTCTACATCGTCTGTTTTTCTTGTCGGAACAATCTCTCCCAGCGTGATGTTCCCATCAATAGGTTTCTCCTTGTCTTCCAAACCCATCACCATGATCTCTCTCTCTCTCTCTCTGTGAATATTAGGATTTTTGATAATAAACTGTGAGGAACTGCCTGTCTGAAGAATCTTGTGTTACCTATTTATAACACTCCAACCTATTGACCCAACCAAAAAAAATAAAAATCCAACCTTTAGGATTAAGAGAATGATCTTTGTATTTTTTTTTTCCTAATTCCAATCCAGTCCAAGTCAGACTTGTACATCCTTTTTGTTTCCTGTTTACAGTATATACATTTCCTTTGAAAACGGTCAAGGGTCAACCAAAACAATTTTTTTTTTTTTGAGGTTGGGTCAACCAAAACATAATCCGCCAGAAACTTATCTTAATTTGTTACTTACTTACTAAGAATCTATCTATGTCCTAATCCTAAAATTGCATGGTTCATGAACAACCTTCAATTTTTTAGGCCAGTCCTTGACTATGTCCTAAAAGATTAATGGTGTTGAGCAGCCAAACCAACAAACAACTTTTCTCATATTACCTCGAAAATCTATTTTCTTCGGTAAGTTTGTGCTGACGTGGCGACTACAACGACTAGAAAGGCGACTATTGTGGTCAACCAATCGTCAAAAGTCAAAACTACTAAAAGTAGCCGTGTGACAGTTCAAAAGTCGCTTACCGACGGAAATGTTTTTTTTTTATGAAAGACGGAAATGTAAAGAACGCAAAAAGAATCGAGAAAAAAAAAAGGCTTTCTCGCAACAGAATTAAAAATTACAATTGGGACGAAAAAAAGAAAAGAAAAAAATGTCAATTAACATGAATTTAAGTTTTTTATTTAGATTAATCTTAACCATTAATTTAATATAGAGGGCTAGGATTACATTATGCAACTGGATCCCGGCCATAATAAATACTCCTTTTATATATATTTTACGTTCATACAAATTGTTTTGTTTTGGGAAAAAAGTTTCACAGTAATTTTCGTTTTTAGATTCTCAATGAAATTTTGTGCATAAATTTTATATATTTTTTTTATATTCTAATTACGTAGACCGCACGACTCAAACTCCTCACTTTGTAATTGGAGAAAAATGTGCTCACCAATTTCGTATATATCATTTACTTAGCGAGAAAATAATATTATAATAATTTGAAAGAAAATGGACATCATGATTACTCGAAAAATGATTGTTGATATTGTTGTACATATGAATATGAAAAACGATAATTTTTTAAAGATGAAAAAGTATTTTCATATAAACGAATTATGAACCCAAAAATATAAAATATAGTATATTTTGGAGATAATAACATTTTTGGTACTTCAAACATATCAAAATTAATAATTTGATACATCGCGCGTTTTTTTAACAACTTGATACTTTTCCGTCAAAAATCCTAACAAACTCATACCTTTTGCTCACGTGGCAGGTTAATTCTGTTAAGTTTGTCATAGTCAGCGCCACATAAGCAACACATCACCACTTGACTTAGCATATATGCCTCGTCAACATCCTCAACCTTAAAAAAAAAAATCAGATTTCGGCCACCACTTCCGGCGATGACCCAGTCGAATATCGTTGGATTTCGGAAAATTTTATATAGCCGGACTCATTTCGATGAGGTGAACATCGTGGTGGTGTCGGATTTTTTCGAACTCCAAACCTTTTGGTATAGATCTAAACTTAAAGATTCGGTTTCTGCAACTTTAACATTAGATCTACACCAAACGGTTTGAAATTTAAAAAATCTGATACCACCATGATGTTCAGCTCGTCGAAATGAGTCTGGCTATATAAAATTTTACATAATCCAGAGACCGACGACCACTGAAAGAAGTCCCGCAGCCTCTTCCGGCGGTGACGCAGTCTAACGTCGTCGGATTTCGGAAAACTTTATGTAGCCGAAATCGTTTCGACGAGGTGAAAATCATGGTGGTGTTGAAATTTTCAAACTTCAAACTGTTTGGTGTAGATCTAAGCTTAAAGTTGAGGAAACCGAACCTTTAAGCTTAGATCTGCACCAAACGTTTTGAAGTTTAAAAATTCCAACACCACCACGATGTTCACCTCGTCGAAACGAGTCCGACTATATAAAATTTTTTTAAATCCAACAATATTCGATCTGGTCCTCGTCGGAAGTGGTGGCCAGAATCTGAATTTTTTTTTTAAGGTTGATGATGCTGAAACGGCATATATGCTGAGTCAAGTGGTGATGTGGCGTTAATTATGATAAATTTAACAGAATTAATCTGTTACGCAAACAAAATATATGAGTTTGTTAGGATTTTTTAGGAAAAGATACTAAATTGTTAAAAAAATGCACAAGATACCAAATTGTTAGTTTTGATATGTTTGAGGTATAAAAAATGTTATTATCTCGTATATTTTGATACGTAGGAATAAAAATGTCCAAAATGTGGAAAGTTTTTTACCCACGGTCACAAGTCTGAATTTACCGTATTTGATTTATATCTCTGGAACAGGCTCTCTTTCTCTCTATAGCATCATTGCATTTGCCATTTGCCGCCATATTTCGAAACAGGAAAAATGTCAGTTAGGCGCAAACTCGCGGAAATCACTCTCGACAAATTCATTGTATCAAACAGAAACCTCTCAAAACCCTCGCCAAAGCTATGGCCAAACGATCATCGACACCACCCATTTACTGATTTTGATTACCGAGGCTTACCCGAATTAACACTTAACCACCCAATCTTACAGAAACTCGAATCATGCAATAAAGCAACCGAATTCAATCAAATTCATGCCCAGCTCACTGTCTCTGGCCTCCTTCAACATTCGTTTGCTTCGAGTCGGGTTATAAAGAAGCTTTGCACTTCTTTGAACTTAGTTTCCGTTGCTGTGACCGTCTTTGGTTGTATTAAAGAACCGGATGCGTTTCTGTGTAATACTATAATGAGATGTTACTTGAATTCGAATGACCCTTATGGTGCTTTGAGTTTTTACTATGAGAAAATGGTGGCTAAATGTGTTTTGCCTAACCATTATACGTTTCCGTTATTGGGGAAAGTGTGTGCAGAGGTTGGGTCTCTGAGAGACGGTGAAAAGGCTCATGCTTTAGTTGTCAAACATGGGTTCTCGTCGGATTTGTTCGTTAGAAACTCGTTAATCCATATGTATTCAGTTTGTAGGCAAATCGGCAGTGCCCGTGAGGTGTTTGATGATGGGTCTGTGTTGGATATGGTGAGTTGGAATTCAATGATTGATGGGTATGTGAAAAACGGGGAGGTTGAAATTGCACGTGAGCTGTTTGATCAAATGCCTGAAAGAGATATTTTTAGCTGGAACTCTATGATTGCAGGATATGCAGGTACTGGTGATATGGAAAGAGCAAGAGAGTTGTTTGAGATAACGCCTTTTCATGATGTTGTTTCATGGAATTGTATGATTGATGGGTATGCGCAAGTCGGAAACATCACAAGTGCTCGCGAGCTTTTCGAGAGGATGGTTATGCGAAATGTTGTTTCTTGGAATACCATGTTTGCTCTTTATGTAAGGCAGAAGGACTATGGCAAGTGCTTGGAATTGTTTGATAGGATGATAATAGAACAAGAATCATCAAGGCCAAACGACGCATCTCTTGTGAGTGTCTTGACTGCTTGTGCAAATTTAGGAAGGCTTGACAAAGGCAAGTGGGTTCATTCTTACATGGAAACCAATAATATAAAACTCGATGTGTTACTTTCAACTTCCCTTTTGTCGATGTATGCGAAATGCGGAGAAATGGATTTAGCCAGAGACGTATTTGATCAGATGCCTACCAGAAGTGTTGTTTCATGGAACTCTATGATTATGGGATATGGTATCCATGGACATGGCGAGAAATCCCTAGAAATGTTCTTGGAGATGGAGAAGTCAGGTGTAAAGCCAAATGATTCTACTTTTGTCTCTGTTTTGTCTGCCTGTACTCATTCCGGGATGGTTTTGGAAGGTTGGTGGTGCTTCGATTTGATGTGTCGAGTTTATGAGATTGAGCCAAAGGTTGAGCACTATGGCTGTATGGTTGATCTTCTAGGCAGGGCTGGTTTGACAAGAGAATCAGAAGAGCTTATTCAGAAGATGCCAATGGAGGCAGGAACTCCGCTGTGGGGAGCTCTACTTTCCGCTTGTAGGACCCATTCGAATTCAGAACTAGGTAAAATAGTGGCCAACCGTCTTATCGAGCTGGACCCATCGGACAGTGGGCCCTATGTTTTGTTATCAAATATTTATGCCGCAGAAGGGAAATGGGATGACGTAGAAAATGTGAGGAAGATGATGAAAGAAAAGAGATTAGGTAAATTTGTTGGATCAAGCCTGGTTGACACTAAAGAGAACTCCTGGTTATCTGAATCTAACAAATGTCATAGGAGACGAGTGTTATATTCGATGTTGAGCAAGATTGGTGCTCAAATCAAATTGTGTCAAGATGATTACTTCGCTGAATAAGCTCGATCGTTGATGGAAAAACGAATTTTCAACTCGGGAATTCCATTGCCGGCGCAGGTGGGTGTATTGTTGGATGGAAACTACTTTACTCGTGACCGAATAAATTAACACCAAACCAAAAGGACAGAGAAAGCTACAGAGTGTAAAAGGGTAGGACTCCGAATTTGGCTGACCCATCAAAAAGAGGAAGGATCGTCAAATGACTCAAATCATATCATGGGAGTTAATGGCGGCCCTATCCAATCATAAGGTTATTCAATCTGTCCACGCTGAAACAGGGAAGATTCTATAGATTGAAGTCTTTCGTAAGAACTTCCATGATGAGCATTTTTTACTACCTCCATTTTAGTTAGGTTCAATTTTTTGCATGTATTTAAGCTTAACATAGCTGTACATAGACATGTAACTGTAAATGTAATCATTTGTGACTCAAGTGTACAGAGTAGACATTTTTATCAGCTTATTTTATGAGCTTTTGGGTGAACTTAACCATTACCGTTTTCCCCGATGGGTTTCTTCCGAAATAAATGCAGAATCTTTTGCCAAGACAAGGTATATGATCAGAATATATGGCTTCAAGATTCAATTAAGTGGTTTGCAGAGCTTAGCCCCCATGCATCTAATTCTTTTTTCAAAATGATGAAGATTTGGTGAGATGTCTTAAATAAGTTGAGACTCAGTAAAGAATGAGTGCAAAAACAAAAGGGATATCATTGTTCATAAGGAAGCAGACATGCATCTACTAATTAATCTTACATATTAGGAAAACGTACAAACTTTATCTATACTATTAAAACCCCATCTTTCTTTATTCTTCTATATAGCCAATCCCAATCTAATTAATAACTTATAGAAGATATTGAAAAGATAACTAAAATCAAATTATAGTACAATATATGAGAAAACAAGAAGCACTTTTTGTGGTGAAGGAAATTGGTCTACAAGTTGACTTGTACACCAGTATCATAAATTTGTCCAGGTTGCCAGTCTTTAGGAATGTTGTTGAGAGGAATTAGCCATGTTTCATCATCTTCTCCATCACTAAATAACATCCTTAAAGACAATTCTCCACTTGGCGGTGAGCTTGTCGTCCAGACTGCTCCGTAAGTTCTGTCTAGGAGCTTGCATACCTGATTTTGTGTCTGCAAATAATAAAATTCAAGTTTAGGCAAATAATAAAATTCAAGTTTGTGGTGAACCTCTCTAGGAAATGTTGTTATATATGATCACGCTAAAACTGCATGTATTGTGATACGGAGGGAGTAGTATATATAGTACTACCTCGCAGAGCTGCACAGCGGTGATGTCCTTGTGGCCTTGTTGAAACCAAATTCCAAAAGCCAAATAATAAGGGTAATTGCTGTTTTCATCTATCTTTATTGTTATGTTTTTACCTGGGTAGCTACATGAAACTCTGCATGTGTACAAGATATCAATTAATCAGAAACAAAAAAAGTAATTTTATAAACACAAAATTGTTACTAGATGATTAATTTGTTGAATGTATATATGTAACTATATATTTACAGTATACCTTTTATATTCAATATCCACAACACCAAGAGAAAGTAAAGATTGAGCTGAATAGCTGGTTTGAGCCAACTTAGAAAAAGCTTTCTTGGTCATAATAAAATCTGTATTGTGACTCGACCCTTGATCCGTTATAACGACTGTTACTCCTTTGTCTGAACAGTAGTAGCTGTTCTTGCATCTCACCTGATAATTATAATATCCATGATCATGTTATAAATCAATAATAAAAAAAATCTTTTATTGGGATTATAATTTGTTCAATAATGGCACTGGTTACCAGGGCGTGGCCCTGGTGAGCATCCCCTCCTTCATCTGTGAGGTGAGGGGTTCGAGTCGTGCAGTCCGCACAAAAGTATACTGTAATCAAAAAATTTGTTCAATAATGAGACGTTAAACTAAATAAGATCAACGCCATTAACTTTAGCCGATAAAAGTTTTCAATCACATAATCTATGTTAGAGTACTTAGTAATATGCAGGAATTATGTGTTGGTCTTGCTTGCAGCGATTAAAGCGTCTCGAAAGTTATTATTTTTTATATGCCTAATACAATCCACTAGTCCAAAGTCCACCGTCCCAAGAGTCGAATTTGTGTCCTCACGTAGGAGGATATGCATAAACCAGGTACCTGATAACAAGCACCACAGCCAAGGCCATTGCGAAAGAGATCAGAAACAGCTGAAACATCCCCTCCGTTGAGCGTTGCTCCGAATGAACCATATCCGCATGCTCCTTCTGTACATGACATATATAATTATCAATGTGTAAACTTATATTACGCATTTATATAATTAATGTAAATCTATATATATAGACAGTTGTAGGTATCTCTAAATAAGTTAAGTAGGATTTCGGTTTCTTACTCTCTGATCCGTTTTCTTCAGAATTAGGATAATAAGTTGCTCGAGACTGAACGAAGGAGTCGCTGCTCGTAGCAGCATCACTTAGAGTTTGAGCTACAAACAAGGCGGCATAGATGAAGCTAAGAGACTTTAGAGAAAAGGGAGCCATATTAAAATTTTATGAATGAATTGAAGTCGGAAAAGGTTAATGTTTGCAAAATGTGGAAGGAGCATTGAAGTATTTATAGAGAGTGAAGATATATGTTTTCAGTTTGACATTCTCTTCTATATACTACCCTCTCAAAATACTGTCCCACTTTCATATATCTCGATGAATATAATTTCTTATATTTCAAAATAACGGCTAGCTTGTTTGACCAAAGATCTGGATGGATCAATATGGAAAGTGTGCCAAACCGAGGAGGAAAATCTAATTTGAATTAGAAAATTAATTGTTGTGAGAGGCTTGAAAGAGAAGTTACAAGGAAAAGATGAGAGAGTGAGTTTGGTGCCCTAGCACTTAATTATTATAAGATACTACTTCCGTCCCAAAATAGATACAAATTTTTACATATATTTTATATTGAAAAATTTACATCTATTTTGGGACGGAGGAAGTATATTGTACTATTAACAAATGAACCTTAAAATATATAACTCTGACGTCTATATCTTTCAATAATACTCATTTGTTTCATAACATTATTTTTTGATTAAAATGTCATCAATTAATTATGTGATACGTAGATATTTTTATAAAAAAAATATTTTTTTAAATATATATGTTATTTTGTTCAAATTAATTAGGAAAGTTTAAGATATATATATTTTACAAAATATTGATCCTCATTAATAATAATTAATTACATCATGTTATTTTAATCAAAACATCAACTATTATGAGAAAGAGGCAGTAATAATTTTTCATTTATAAATAACGTCTTGCGATTTGAGATTGAACACATATGATGTATTTCTTTGTTTCATTGTCTATGACTATTCATTCCGTCCCAAATTAGATGTAAATATAACATAATTTTTTATCCTAAATTAAATACAAATTTTGATAAGTTTAAAAAACATTGATTATGTTTATCCATTATATCCTCATACACCCACTTCACCAACTTCACCATCTTCATCCCATGTACTCTTTTCATGTATTTGGTTATTAGTTGTAATTTTAGGGGGCTTTAATCTCTATAACTATAATTATATTGAAAAATGAATTTATATGATGGTTTTATTGGTTTGAGTGAAATCACAAATACTAACATCTAATTTGGACGGAAAAAATAGCAAATAAATAAGTTATGTAAAAAAAATCTATAAGCAAAAAATCTATAATTTACACTCACCATCTGATTGATAATTAATTATTCTTCTTTTTTTCGAAATAACCTAAATTCCATTGCATTTTCAAACGGGCTATATTAATGGGTAACCTACCTTCCGTACTTCGTTTTATATTAGTTAACAAATGGACAATTTGGTTACCCCTCTAATCTTAGTGTGAATGAAAATACAATCTAAAAAGAAATGTCCGATCTAGTAGTCTCAATCCAAGCGTGAGAGGTTTAAAAATCTGAAATGGTCATCTTCAATGCTCTTATTGATATATAATTCAATGTATATTCATCTTCTGAAGTACATTGGCAAGAAATTGGGACCCTCGTCGGCTAGCTCTCTCCTAATATGAATAAATTAAATTAGGGTATACCTAAAATATATTTACTAGAACAAAGACTTGCATAATCATATATGGTAGTGGATGACAGGATGAGGGGTTCCCTAATTATCTCTACGCGAAGCAACTTACATTCCACACCATGATATATATGGATGGTCTAAATCGAAATTAATTTTACAAATTAGGCTCGACTATATTTAATTCGACTATGATTTGAGTACTTGCACTAGGGAATTTTTTTTAGAGGAATTTGCACTAGGGAATTGAGATGATATATAAAGAAAAAGAAAAAGATAACAGCCCGATAATAATTTCAAGTGTCTATTCTATTATTCTATATCGTTAGTATGCCCCAGCCACTAAAAGCCCTATAAAAACAGTTTGTATGATTACTATAGTACATTTAGGTCAAATAATAGTCGCCTACCACCAGTCAATTCTTTCTTTGGAATGGTCAAATTTGATGATATAGTCACTTTATCGTCACGCCACGCATACATTTGTCTGATTTATTCTGGGCCCATTATTTCTGGAAAATTCTAAAGCCCAATAAACACAGATCAGGCCCATAAAAATATGGGCCTGGCTGGTTCCTCATACTTCATTCCCATCCATTTCATACCATAGTGGCTAATCAATGAACAAACACATATTCACTTGTTGTTATTATATGAATAATGCTATTCCTACCAGCACAGCAATGCGTCGTCCAATTAGTGAGCATTTCTTCCTTCATTCATAAGGTGAGGAGTTCGAATCGTATGATCCGTATAATTATGATGAAAAATTTCTACAAAATGTTAGAACACCAACAATACAAGTTTCTTAAATAGAGTTTTTTACCGATTCTTGACGACAACTAAACAAAGAGAAAAAAAATAAAAAAACTCATCAATAAAAAACCCATATACTCTAATACATGAATATTCAATAAAATTTCTTATATATTTTTAATATAACAAATTATTTATTAAAAACAATATTACTTAACATTAAATAATAAATACCATTTTAATTTAAAGTTACCATCACAATAATTAAATTTACGATAATTAAAAATTAAATATTTTATTTGTAAATAATTAAATTAAAAGGATGGCATTAAATGCAGAACTCAATCAGTATATAGAGCATCGTGGAAATGCCAAATAAGTTTGAAGGAAATTGAATATTTAGTGAGTATTGAAACCGTGGATTTTGATTAAATTGATTTTTATCCATACTGAAGAAAGAAAGAAATTCCTTACGTATGTAAAATATTGATGTTGAAAGTGATAGTTGATGGTTTATATATAGTATGGGAGGAGTAAAAGATTAAATGTGTCCAACCACACAAAAAAAAGTTAAAAATAAATAATATTTTTTTCGTATGTAAATAGATGACGTTTTTGAAAATTTCTTTTATCTTTAAATAGATGATGTTTTGAGAATATCAATGTATTTTTCTATTTTTACTCTTCCACTAACTTTACACACACATATAATTAATATTTTAATAGAAAAAGAGAAAAAATAAAATTATAAAATAAAGATAATTTATATATTGAAATTAATGGTATTAATATGTATAAAAAGTGTGAAAGTGTCATTTATTGAAATACAGATATAATAATATGTAGTATAATGAATTGATCAATAAAAAAAATGTAAATTTCTTATATAATTTTTTTTTTAAATCATTTCAAAAATAAAAAATTCTACAAAATTATTCCAATACATACAAAATATTTTTTATGATTTATATATCACATAAAATCAATTTTCTGTTTTTATTTTAATATATGTGTCGAGTGAGTGGCTGTGCAAAGTAGCGCTTGGTGATATCAGTGTACCAAATAATATGGAATTGATCATAGAATTTGGTGTGCACATTTTTGGTGACTTTAGTTTTGTCGATTTTTTTTAGTCATCATACAATTCAATTTGGCTTTTGCTTGCATTTTTTTCCTGAAGTTAGGCCATTTAATAAGATCGTCAAAAAAACATTTTTTATAATGGAAAGGTGACAGGAAAAGTGAGAGGGGCAGTCAATATTATATTCTCCTCTACATAAAACATTATTTTTTTTAATTTCTTCATAAGACATTAAGACCCCTTGAGTTCTACTTAAATATGAAAGATCCACGTAACTTTTTTTCTTCTTCTTTTAGGACAATGCATTTTATTTTGCGACATTGTCTTAAAAATAAAGAAGACTTAACTAAACATAAAAAATATTATTTCTTCCGTTTAAAATACATGATATTTTTATTTTATATATAAATTAAGCTTGAAACAAAAATGAAACCATCATGTATTTTGAGACGGAGGTAGTATAAAAATTGATAATATAACAAATTCTTCTCGAGGGCTATTTGATACATCGAATTAGTATGAGGACCTAGTTGAAAAATAAAGTCAAATGGAGAAAAATTAATCCGTTAATGTCAAAATCATACGTACATTAGTTTTGTGGGAGCATCTTCTGGAAGAAAGACCGACTGGCTGGCTGGCATTTTTACGATTCTTTCGGTAGATTCCCTTTTTGCTCTCCATTTCTCCTTCCACTCGTTTCCATCTCCAAACAGATCGCCATTTCTTGTTTGCGAGTAAAATTCAATTCCTTTTTTGTCTGTTCTTTCAGCTCTCTCTCTCTCTCTCTCTCTCTCTCTCTCACTGCAATGACAGCTCCAGCAACTGAGAATTCTGCGAACTGGTAATTTATTTCGTCATTTTTTGGGGATTTTTTTTTAAAAATTTTTTTGATACATTGATTGTAATATACTAATATGGGTGGTTGTTGTTTTACGATTTTCTGGTGATTCCTGGTTGTCATTTCATCACCCATGTTCTTGTTTGTATCGATCGTGCTATATGTTCTTATTAGGATTTATCACTTTGATTTTTCGTTGCATGGGAACCTGAGTGTGAATTTGTTCTTTATGTTAAAAATGAGAGCTTGTATTGTATTCATTGAACTTTACTAATTATTGTCTAGTTATGCTCTTAAATTCGAGTGAGCGATTATTCCAAACAGAAATTAAGCTTGATCGATGCCGATTTGATTGTAAAGTACTATTTTATAGCAAGAATTGTGTTATTTAGGTTCTTGTTCTGTTATTTGTCGGATGACTCGGGTCTTAGTAACTCTCCTCCTTTGTTTTATCCAGCAACAGTTTGCTGGCCCATCTTGCTCCTCTGGAAGCAGTATTGTTCGATGTCGATGGAACTCTTTGTGATTCCGATCCTCTCCATCATCAAGCCTTCCAAGTAATGCTTCAAGAGGTAATTTTTGTTTCTTTCCGGATTGTGAATCCGTTAATTTGTGATAAAGTATGGAAACAAAGTGTAATTGTCAGTTTAATCAATACCGAAATGTGCTGATCGTCAATTATTGAGTCATTAGCGTAGAACAGCAATCTGCAAAATCTCGCTTTAAGGATTTTCATGTACTGATATTTGGCGCCTGACAGATTGGTTATAATAATGGAGTTCCAATCACGGAAGATTTCTTCATTCAAAACATTGCTGGAAAGCACAATGATGATATTGCCAAGTTCCTCTTCCCTGATGACTTTGAACGGGGCTTGAAATTCACAGATGAAAAGGAAGCTATGTTCCGAAAGTAAGATCCATTCCTTTTTATGTTAACTTTTTACTGTCAGTTAGGTGATTCTTATGATGGGTAATGGGTTATGAATAGGTTGGCCTCGGAACAACTGACACCAATCAAAGGGCTTCTGAAATTGACAAAATGGATTGAAGACCATGGTCTGAAACGTGCCGCTGTTACGAATGCTCCGAGAGAAAATGCAGAACTCATGATTGCAAAACTTGGCCTCACCAATTTTTTCCAAGCTCTGATTATTGGTGGCGAGTGTGAACATGCTAAACCACACCCAGCGCCATACTTGAAGGGCCTTGAAGCTTTGAAGGTGTCAAAGGATCACACATTTATATGCGAGGTTTCTCTTTTCAAACACCCTTTAAGTACAGGAATCTGATGTAGTGGACCTAAAGAACCTGACCTAAATGGCACTAAATGTTCTTCTCTGGTTTTTCCAGGATTCGGTTTCTGGGATAAGAGCTGGAGTTGCAGCCGGTATGCCTGTTATTGGTTTGACGACCAGAAACCCTCCACATTTGCTGATGGAAGCAAAACCAGCTTTACTTATTCAGGATTACGAAGATCCCAAATTGTGGGAAGCTTTACAAGAACTTGAGAAAATGGGGCTTTCTGCTTAACCTATGGCTCATATTTCTTGTAAGCTCTTGTTGCTACTAAATATCTCAGTGAAATTCTTACAGGAATTCATTATTTATTGGAATAATTCCTATTCTTAAGGAACCTTTTGATTCATCTATAGTTGATGAAACTTTTCTGATGTAAACTTGTCATGGAATTCTCAGACCATGTTGTTTTTTCTTACACGTCATCTCTCTTCTTCCTCCCCAAGCTTTATCTCTCCTACATTTTTCTTCCTATTCTCTCTTTCCCCATTCTAATCTCAGTCACAGTATCACCTGGTTGTCCATGTCATAAATTATTGAAAAATCAAACCCGGTCCATTCCGATTCTTAATCAGAAAAAAATAAAATAAAATTAATTGATTGTAAAAAATCTTAAACAAAAGGACAATTGAGTTTCACAACATAGAACGGACGAGTACTGAAAATACAGAAACATGTTTTCAAGCCCATGAGACCGAGTCGATCTCATCTCGGGCAGACTTGTACAACTCGAGTCTCTTGGCACACTGCTGCCTGCGTTCCATCAATGCTGGGTCTTCGTCCAGCAACTGTGCAAGTTGCTTGGCCTGCAAGGAAAATATTCATAATGAAATATGACAATATGTGAAGCAACCGGCAAAAAATTATGGAATTTACTAAAAAGGAAGACGTCATAGGATTTTAGGACCTCCTTTCTGCCGAGCTGAGTGTAAAAGTGATATAGCAAAGACTGCTTTCCCTCCCTGACTTGGCAATACACGATAGCTTTGGGAATGGAATACCTGAGTGAGCCAGCTACCATCCCGATATAAGTTGAAACATTTGATCCTATCCTCCGAAAGTGCCCCTCTGCATATTGGTCAGAACTGGGGATAGCTACATTGCCACCTCTCTCCACTTCCATCGGTAGTTTTCTGAAGAAATCTACTGTAAGGTATGATGATTCCATATCTACCAGTCGTAGAGTTGTCTTCTTCCCTT
>NW_027266451.1:0-87624 GCF_046630445.1 Rutidosis leptorrhynchoides | reverse complement strand
ATTTCCTCATACAAAGAAAGAGTTTCCTGAATCCTTCGTTGCCTACTGTATGCACTTATAAGTGTAGTATGTGTAATAAGGTTCGGTTCCAACTTCACCAAATCGTTCCTACTTACCATGTTTTCGTCGTCATTTTCCTTCTTATATTCAAAAACTTCATCAATCAGACTTGTAGCCCTAACAAAATCACCCCTTCTACAAAATCCATCGATCAAAGTATTATAACAAACAACATCAGGAGATAAACCCTTCGTTTTCATTATTTCCACCAACTCAAGAGCATAATCCAGGTCCCCAGCTTTGCAATACCCATCAATCAATGTGTTAAAGCCTATAACATCCAACAGAACGCCACCACTCTCCAAATTTTCCATAATCCATTCTCCATAACGAAGCGCACCAGTTCTACAAAACCCTTTAACCAATATATTACAAGTGAAAGAATCAATCACTATACACTTCTTTACCATCAGGGACAAAATCCCGAAACCCTGATTAGACAATCCGTGCTGACAAAAACCCCAAATGACAGTATTATACGTGACTGTATCTACATCAGCATCTTGTACATTTCTAAGCAAATCCAATGCAAAACTCAAGTTACCCATTTTACAACAGGAATGGAGAATTACATTGATGGCGAAATTCGGCGAGACCCCACGAGAGAGCATGTCTGAATAGAGCAGCCATACCTGAGATAACGAGGAGGCAGAGGAAGCGTCGAAGCGGGAAAGGAGGTTGTGTATTGCCATGGATGAAAATGATGAAGAAGAGAAATTAGCAGCTTCACTAAACCAGGAGTGTTTTGTATTTCGGTTGGGAGTGAAAGTTGAGATTTTGCGGGAAAACAAGAGTTGGGTTTTAATGGGGTTTTTGAGATTTAAACGAGACCATGAAAATCGATAGGAATTGGGACTCATTTGATTTGGGGTTATTCCTTCATTTGATCGAGTGGGAAGGAAGAAGATGAAGAATCTAAACTCAGAATGACACTCTGTCTGAGTGACGGGATATTAATTGAGATGAGACTTTGAGTCTGCAGCGGAACTCAAAACTCACCGTTTTGCCACTTTAAAAACATGGGGGCAATCTCCATTCTCCGCCTTGGGGGTATGAGGAAATACTTCATTATAATAGTTTCTTCGAGTGTGTAGAAATTTTACAATGTTTCAAAGGCCAATTTTTATTTATTTATTATTTTTTTAATATGCCTAATACAACAATCTATCGAGATAAAGTCCATTCCCCAAAAATCGAACCCATAACTCTCGTAAGAAGAAACGCCTTAATCATTACGTCACGTTCTCGTCGACAATGCCAAATTATTTAAAATATATTCTTTGGATCTTTTGTTTAAAAGTTGCAAAATTTCGAATTCTTCCATTATACTAACAACCTATCATAAAACTTGTTCAGTAGTCATCATTCTTTCTTACTTATCTTCAACAAAGCAGACACTAGATAGAGTAATTCAAATCAAAATTTGGAGTTAAATCAAAAGAAGGAAAAAGAGTTCTGTAATATGAACATTATCCATCAAAATATATATTTATATATATATATATATAATATGAACACGCCCTCATAATTTCCTACGTTTTAGTCTTCACAACTATCTTCCCCAACCCCACCCCGTTGAACTTTTAATCGACCCAAATTTCAAATAGATTCTCAATATTTCACCACTGGAGTTGATGCGATGCGAGACGAATTGATCCCAAATTTCAAAATGGCAAGACACTTCGAGCGTACTCCATTCTATAGTTTGTGAAATTTATATCAGAAAATATTGCTAATGAACAAAGAATTGCATGATCAAAGTCACTAAAAAAAGGTTAAAGGCAAAGCATGATCAATTCAACCATACATACAAGAAGAAGACATGTTCAACTTATAAACAGAAAACAGAGTGACTGACTGATAATACAACAGCAAGAGAACTGCGAACATAATAAGCATTACAACAGATTAGCATTTTAATATATATATATATATATATATATCTAACTAAATGCGACCATCCCACAAGCATTCTGCCCCAACTTTTCCAGTTTTCAAAAGGGACTCGATTTCTTTCGGGGGATTTAAACCTAGACGATTAGCACGCTCCCACCTTTCATTTCGAGTCATTCCAAGACAAGGTCCGTATGCCATGTTCATGTCAAACTGCCTCAACTGATCTTCACTTCCATTGTAATCATCTGACACCAAGTTGGCAGACAAAAACAACACATTTTTTTAGCCGACGATCAAACAACTGCTTTTAAGAATACCATTATAAATGTATTGTTTATTAGTTTTAATCAACGGAGCAAATAAAAAATACTACTTCCAAACTCAATCTCAAGTTTACCAGGCAAACAGCATTCCAAATTCTTAAAAACATTCTACTAATCAACAAGTAGAAGCATTTATGCAGCTCAGATCAACATTCCAAATGATGTTAGTTGCTCGTCACAAAATTCGTTCCACTTCTTTTAGCTAGCCTTTTTAAATTAGCGGAAAAGTCCTAAAACCCTAATATCTAATTTGTCGAAATTCTTAAGCTTAACTCGTACATTTCAAAGGATAAAGTTTCTAGCGGGTGACCAAATTCAACGAATTCCCAAAATGAGAGAGAGAGAGAGGGAGGCGGTCTTAACCTTTGAGATCCGGTGAACCGTGAGAAATGAGGGCAGGCGGTTGGGCGGCGCCGGAGCCCAGAGCGGCAGCGGCGTGATTAGGTTTAGCTTTTGATTTGGAAATGCCTCCGGTGACTTTCTTTTGCCTGTAGAACCCCTTCATGTTCCCTGATTTCGTCGCCATTTCTTCTTCACTTTTCTTCTTCTTCTCCACAAATTCAAAATTGCGTGTGTATTGTTTCCATTTTATTGGAAAACACCAGAATTGGTCTGGACTGCAACACCAACTTTAAGTGGCCCAATATAATAGAATTGGACTTTACAAATTTTATTTTAAATTTTAATATTTAATTTTATAGTCCTTTTTTCTTTTATGCTAGTTTAATTTTATAGCCAAACCTAATAAACTAATTAATCCTTGAAAAAAAATTAGTACTTCACTCGATCCACCTCAAATGTTAAATAATTAAAATTGAATAAAAAAAGTTATTATTAAATAAAATACTTAATACTTAATGGCTAGACTATATGGTATGTTTCTTGTTATACCTCTATTAGACTCGCTTACAAATAGTCCAACTAAGATGTAAGGCCCTAATCAAGAGTGAAACATTATCCCAATAACAGCCTCGAGCTAGTAATACTCAAGGTTGTCCGATAATTATTCTTGACGGACTAAGGTATCAAAAACTTAACCCCACACTTTCTAGGAAATTCTATCCCACACAATTATCGAGGTGCGTGCAAACAACTCTTTCTCTCTTTACATCATTTTCTATAGGCAATGAATTTTGGAAATAATTTCAGAAAATGATTACACTCTAAAAATGCAAGTTAATCTGTAAAAGTTAACTTCATGTACTGAAAATTTCATTTTATAATTGTCAAAAACTGGCTGAAAATAGATTTTTCATTTTAATAGTATTATTAAATATACATAAAAAGCTGCACACTTGTTTGTCATTAGCTATAATAATTACTGAATTTAATCTTTTACACACGTCAAGTTTTGATAGACCGTTGGTTGTGGAGCCTTATATTGTGGCAGAGGCAAATTTTCCCTTTATGATTAATGAAGTATTCTTTCTATCTATTAGTACATGATTTTTAAATTTTTTAAAATATATATTTATTAATATTAATTAAATATATTTTTTTAAAATATATGAAAAAATTTAAAAAATATATATTAACAGACGAATAGAATAGAATATAACAATCGGGAGGATGGACTTTATATGCTAAAGTTTTAGAATTTAGATTAGAAAAAACACAACTTTTTTCCAGTCACGTTTGAATCATAACACTTTTTTAATTCCTCACGTTTTTACGTTAGTCTAATAAACCTTCACGTTTTTATATACCCGTTAAAATGGTCTCTTTACCGTCAACTTCACCCATGTAAACTCCTACGTGGCACATTGTCGCGCCAACTCATGTCTAGTCAGCTAACGGAACCATAGAATTTCGACGCGTGGCAACTAACGCATTAAAAAATTGACACGTCAACCACAATAATTTCATATCACAAAATCAAACCGGTTCAATCCGGTTCAAACCAGTCCGGTTAGGTTCAGCCCAATCAAATTTTTTTAAAAAAAATTGAATTCTTTTTTTCAATTTTTTTATAAATTATAAATATTTATTAAATTTATCTTTTTAATTTTTATTATTAAATTAATTAATCACATTTTATAATAATTCAGCCCGATTCAGTTTTTTAATTTTTTTATAAATTATAAATATATATTAAATTTATTTTTGAATTTTCATTAAAAAGTAATTGTTTATAAATTTTCTATAAATTAATTAAAATATTAAAAAATAATGAACATTTTTTAAAATTATTAATATAAAGAGAGCAATTTTCAAAATAATCATTTTTATTATTTTAATTTTAACTACTTTGAAAAATATTTTTTATTAAAATTTAAAATATTTTGGTCTATTTACATTTTTATTACAAATTTTGACTAATTGGCCATGTAAAAACATAAAAATGTCCGTTTTTCCGTATCAATTCACGTTTTTGAAAACTTTGCTCGTGAAATGTAAAAAGGAAGCTCATGGTCAGATGGAGCGTTAAAGGGTAAAATAGTAAATGTATATTTCGTTTCGGAAAAAAACGCGTCGGATGGAATAACATTTATATCATTTAAGAGAGTAATTTTAAAATAATAATTTTATTTTTTAATTACTTTAAAATTCACTTTTATTAAAATTTAAATTATTAATATAAAGATTGTAGTTTTAATTAACTTTTTAATTTTTTTAATTAATTTTTAATTAAAATTTAAAACTGTAAAATTAATTTTATTTTATTTTAAAATTAAATTTATTTAATAATCTTTAAAGTAAACATGAATTGTTTTAAAAAAATTAATTTATTTAATAAATATTCATAATTTTCTAAAAAAATTATAAAAAAAATTTAAACCGGACCGGTTCGACCTTGAATGGGATCGAACCGGATTGATTTTGCAATATGGATTAAGTGTGGTTGGTGTGTTAAATTTTTTATGCGTCAGCTGCCACACGTGTCAAAATTCTATGGCTTTGTTAGCTGACTAAGGAATTCGCGTCACGCGGTGCCACATGAGAGAAGTTGACGATATAGGGACCATTTTAGTAGATATATAGAAACGTGAAAGTTTATTAGACTAATGAAAAAACATGAAGGACTAAAAAATATTATGAATGAAACATGAGGATAAAAATTGATTTTCTCATTCAGATTAAGACAAAAATTCGAAGCTATTATTGCGGAGGGACAATCGTGAAGAGGAAGAGAGGAAGAAGAAGATATCAGAGGTGGACCACATCTTTCTAAACACTACTAAAGGGTACTTCAGCCATTGTAAGAAAATAATGGGTGGCGTCAGCTAAAATTATTGAGTAATCAACGACAAAAGTAACGGAGGGGCTAATAATACATTATTTAATTAAAGTAGGGAATGAAAATAATATTAGCACTAAGAGGGAGAAAATACTATATTATGCTTTATTTTAAAGGGTTTTAAATATTTCACCCTGTTTATAAAAATAGAATAAAATTATTTGACACCAGTTGATATTCATTTTGGCAAAAAAATCTGCATTTAGAACCATTCAATTAGTCGTTCTTATTATCAGATTTGATCTTATAAGATCATTTAGGTAAAGAAATATTCTTATCATAACTTTAATTTATCTTTAACTAAAAGGCTAATTCTAATATATCAGACATGAAACTAATCAAACCAGAATAAATTGACACTTATTTATAATTTTAATCAAATCATTTTATGCTAAATCAAAATCTATGGATACTAGATATTATATTTTTAAATCTTATCATAACATGTCTTTGTAAAATGAATTAATATACAAAAATTAAAATTTTGTCCAAAGTTAATTTATCTAATATTTTAAATTTTTTTATCAATAGTTACAACTAAACATACGATGTTCATGGACATGTGTATCCACAGACACGTCTATACCCACAAACAACTCTATGTAATTACAACATATTTGATTTCAACAAACCCCTCATCCATAACTCCATTAATTTTTCTTTACTTGGCACCTAATCAGCATTGTATAATTATTAGAGGGCTATCACAAGGCAGCTAGTTTCGCATGTATAAATAGTAAGTTAATAGAATACCCTCAATATTTCTACTTTATCTTTGAATTGATGTTATTTGACTTTTTAGATTCACATAAAAAATTATATATGATCATTATTATTATTTAAAATTATCAATTTTTGAATTAATCAAAAAAATAAAACGTCATGAATATATATTACTACAAAATTCACCTCAAGTATTTTTTTTTACATAGTCCAAAATACACTGAGATAATTTTTTCTTTTTGCACAAAACTCGTAATACAACTTAAAATAAATTTTGTTTATTTTGTATGAAATTTGTTTCGATGTTTAAATATACAATATTTTATTTGGAGCGTAATTTGATGTTTGTATGTATTTTGAATTTTATAAAAATACTAGTTAAATTAGTGGAACGATACGTGTGGACAATCACGGGTTAATTTTATTTTGATTATTTAAAAATATATGTGATACTCATAATTAAGACTATAATATTTATTTACTATTCAAAATACAATATTATATTCTAAGTATATCACATATACTAACGATTAACATAACAACTTAATTTTAACGCATTTCAACTATACAATGAAAATATTTTGAATCGTATAATTGGACCGATAATCAAAAAATTGAGTTGTTAAATGTTATATGGCGATAAATTTAAAACACCCTATACAATAAGATGAATATATATAAATTTATTCATCAATTAAAATTAGACGATCCCCGAAAATTCCAAAATGATATGCTAGAGAACCTGCCCGTGGAGAGATCCAGAGTTACATTTTATAATTGGGCGTTGTCCATCGTATTTTCTTTATAAAAAGCTGACTCTCCCTCGTATTTTGATATGAACTTTATCAATATATTTGACATTTTGTTAAGGTATTTTTTATCCTCGCCTATAAATTTATGATGTCCATTAAAATCTGTTGATGTATCATTTATAACCAATATTATTTTTGACACGTATAAATCTTCTTAAAATTACCATGCCACATTAATTCTTATAAAATTTCTATATGTTTATGTCATAGAGTTTTATTTACTTGTCTCGATAATCAATCATGTCTCATATCCAGATAAACATAATAATCTCACTCTAATATTGAATTTACTTTTCAAAAATAATTCTATTAAATTATTAAAAGAATTTGATAATCTTCAAATAAAGTATAGAAATTTTAAATCTCGACTTGATCATATATGTACCTAATGTCGTGGACCTGTATGATAGATATACCATAGTTTGCAAAGCTTTGTGTAGCGTTAGCTTGTTTACTTAGCCATAACTAATTAGAATTAATATTATTTCTTAAATCCTATAGAAATAATATTTTCTGATAAATTTATAAAATTTTATTATATTATTGAGATATTTAATTAGTTTATGGTTTAATCAAATTGAAACATATAATATGATTCTAGTGATAGATATTTATATACTTTATTACTACTTCTATATTTTAAGAGATGATATTTCGAGACTTTTTATGCATACCAATATAATCAATTCTTATACATAAATCATCTTTACTTTTTAATTTTATACTTTCTCTTTCCTTATAAAATTATTCATTATATTGGGAAGAGAGTGAGTGGAGGGTTAAAAAAGTAAAAAATACATTGATATTCTAAAAACGTCATTTATTTAAAAATAAAAAATATTTCAAAAAAAATCATCTAATTATATATGGAGAGAGTATATCTTAAACATACAATAAATAGTAGCGCAACTACATTTTCATAATATAAAACCTCTATACAAATTCATATGTTTTTAAGACTCATGGTAGGTACTATAAAAAATATACACCCGTTTTATCTTTTTTAATTTACCGTGAATACTAAATATAAAACATTTCTCCATTAAACCATATTCTAAACTTCCACTCTTATTCTAATAAGGATACATTTCAATTAAACAACATTTTTAAAATACTATTTCTCAAATCTTAAAAAATAACATTTTATAATAAATTTATAAGTTCTAGCGTTATTATATAAACATTTAATTTAAGATAAAAGAGAATTAAAATAAAAAATAATATGATTTTATTAATAGTATTTTTGTTATTTATTATTTTAAACTCATGATAGATTTATAATATAAAAATCTTAATAGAATTTATAATTTTTTTATATCTACTATTATTGAAGAACTCACACATGTTGATTTATTCTTTATGTATCTTATAATTTTCAATCTTAGAATATTTTTGAATTAAATTCCATTTCAAACATCCGCCATTATTTATATAAAGGCACTTTTTAATTTTATTTAAAATACATTTTAATTTCTGCATAAAAATTATATCATTAATATAAATCCTAATATTACTTATGCGATATATGTATATGAAATAAAAAAAATTATTTAGACATTTTATTCAAAATAAAATAAATTAGAAATAAATAAAATTATTATTTTATCAATTAAAGACAATCAATTAATAAAAAATTATCAAAAGACGACCAAGTAATAAAAAATTATTTAATATTAATGTCTGCATAAAAAGAATATCATTAATATAGCCGTAATATTTCTTATGTCTTATATATGATTCAATTAGTCGGTATATCATCAATGCTTATAAAAATAATAAATTTATATTTACTCTTTTTATAAATTTATGTATTTCTGGAATTTAATATAGGAAAAAAAATATTGCACCCAAAAAACAATATTACACCCTAAATAAATCAATGATTTTTTCTTAAGTGCAGATATTTATGGCAATTAAGTTTTGATTATATTATCTCCATATAAGAATTTTTTAAAAAAAAAGAAATCTTAAACTTAGTAAAGTTTCATTCTCCTCCGCATTAATTTGACCTAAACTTTATAAAATTTCAATGTGAAAACTATATAATGATTGATGTTGAGGAAATAAAAAATAAACTAATAGACCTAATTGATTTTTTTTTTTTTTTTCATTTCTATATTTTCTATTCTTAAATCAAGGAAATGTTTTCTTGATGTGATGATCATTTTCATACATTTATATCTTTGATAACTTTTTTGAGAATTTTTGGAAAAAATACCACTCATGAAGTACTTATTAATTATTCATCCCGAAAATTGATGGCGATGGACCCAATTCATAAAATCACTTAGGTTGGAGGATGGCTACCTCTTTATGAAATCCAAAATTATTGAATAAAAAAAGAGTATTTTTTCCTTGGATTAAATTATTTGATAGATGTACCAAAAATAAATTATATACATATAAAATAAGAAATAAGGAAGTTACAAAAATTATAATTTCACTAATGTTTTTTGCTATCCACAAACTATTGCTGCAGATTTCTGTAAGTCATCTCCTTTATGTTAGAGATATTCATTCCTCATCAGTCTTGCATATGTCCATCTTCTCTAATTAATCATACGGAAATAAATAGAAAAATGATAAAAATTATTTAGATATATGAGATATGGAAATAGAAGGATCATAATAACATTTGCAGTTATCAAGACATGTAAAAATCTGCAAAAATATAAATCATGCTCTGATTCGTCACATTAAAACGAATATATAGAATAAATATTGAATAAACATCAATGTTTGTCTCCAAATAGGAAACATCAAGCTTTTGAACGCGTATGAATATTTTCATTGCAATATATTATACTGTAAAAATAATATTCATATTGCATGAATTAATAAAAAATAATTTTTTTTTGTAATTTTGATTTAATATATTAATTTGTGGTCCTCTCATTAAGAATTACTTCATTGTATGAAACTAAATGTTTTCATTAGGAATTTTGTTTTCTTAACAGGCATATTTATGATATATGAATATCTATAACTATATATATTGAGTGAACAGCGGTGTAAGTGAATGCTCATCACCCGGTTAGTTTAGTTTAATTCTACATCTATATTATAATATATACGGTTTTAATCTTAAGTTCTTATATAAAAATATATGACATTATATATATATATATATTCTATTTTATTTTTATATTAAATCATCACCATTAAATTTATTTTTTATCGCTGTGTCAAGCGTACCACCAAATACACCACCACAACTACAATCGCTGACAATCGTTTGCAGCCATCGTTGACTAATGATGATTGTGAGATTCATTTAAGTGAACATATATTTAAAAATAATACGAATAAATATATATTTATATAAATAAATTTAAAAATTTAAAATATTATCTATAATGATACATAAAAAATACATAAATATAGCATATCTTCTATTTTTAGAGTGACTATTTAACTTGGTTTGTCAGGCACTTTTGGTTTCTTTATAATAACGTAAAAATAAAATGGAAGTACAATTTGTACTAATGGTAATTTTTTTTTTAAAAAAAAGTTCTTGGATATATTTTTATATATTTGCTAGCTATAGCACTAAGGGTGCTGACTGATAGACTCACTTAAGTGGGCATATATTTAGCAAATACTATCGAATCCCATGAGTGCTAGGTAATTCTTTTAATTATTCTCTTTTTTCTTTCTTGACCATTTTAATAACATAAATGAATACTTGTCTTTTCTATATAAAGTTGTGTACTTCTAGTGTTATTTTTACATGATTTAAAATATATTATTATTTTCTTATTTTTGTATTAACCATAAAACAATACTACGACAGTTTAGGGAACCCGTGCTATTTTTTATTTTCTGAGTTCAAAATAAGTCACCTGTAAAAAATATATCGAATTATATTCATCATTAATATATGATTATAGATATTTTAAAAAAGTTAATATTATGTTTATATTTATTTCAATAAATAAAATCTTACTTAGTTATTGAAATAATTTTTTTATGAATTTAATTAATGAATTTCAG
Organism: Rutidosis leptorrhynchoides; assembly: GCF_046630445.1. Lineage (NCBI taxonomy): Eukaryota > Viridiplantae > Streptophyta > Magnoliopsida > Asterales > Asteraceae > Rutidosis > Rutidosis leptorrhynchoides. The sequence goes on along the minus strand of NW_027266451.1, from coordinate 76,579 downwards.
TTAAATTTTAATAAAAACTGATTTTATTATGGTGGGACTTAAATTCTTAACGGCTCCATAATGTAATTCAATAGATTATCAATATTTCAAACAACAACGACAATAACAAACCTCAATTCCGTGTGAATCGACAATATAAACGCTCAATTTTTAAGCACACGATCTATGTATAACTCACATATCGTATTTCAAAACATATATAATATAATATAATATATAAAATATCATCTAATAAAATATAAAGACATATTTACTACATACCCTATCAATAAATCATCTAACCTATAACTAAAATAAAGTTATTTTATGTGACATCGAATGTGTGCACAACTCATAGACTCATAGAATATGGTATATTCGTTAGGATAACTTGTGAACATTATATTTCTGAGTACATCTATGTACTGATACACTACACGTGGGCGGGTTGACAACAAACCATATCGTTTGCTCTGTTATTTGTAATATTATTGAATTGATGATAGAGCACAAACATGAACATACACCCAAACCACTACGCAACTATATACATTAGTAATAGATATGAACAATATCAATTTGCATTTTGGATACGCTTCGACTACGTCAATACACCACAAACCCATTCTGACTTTTGATAACGACAATTTAATGATATATTTACTCTTGAAGGGACTCGATAAGGAGTTCCACACTCATAGAATTCTGTTCTTGCTAGGCATTAAAACTGTCTGTAATTGTTGGGATGGTATAAAAAATCACAGGAACACAGATGAATCTGATCGTCTTGTTGCAGAGCCAAGACCCGGAATAATTATGTTAGATTATGATTGTAAGGGTTTGAAAAATTTGAATCCCGCCGCAAAATTTTTCGGACGAAACCAAACTTAAATCTATTGAAATTCAATTATTAACTAACAAATTATTTTATAAAAATAACATTTACTGAAACATAAACCTTAGTAAAAACAGTTTTTCTGAAGCTTAATACTTGACATTTAGGAAGCTAAATAATATTATTTATGTATAAATATATGGAAAATTTTAAAATTTTAATCATATTTATTGTTGGAACTTCATTATATATAATTAGCCTATTAAACTTTAAATTGACATAATGTTTTCGTGGGTTCAATTTTTATAAGATACTTTTAGTCCATTTAAAAGTTTGGGCATTATTTATTATTTTTTTCAAGGTTAGTGATGTCGTGAGACATCATAACCTATTGTGTGCCTCCGTCACTCTCGAAGCTTTGAAATCATATTTAAGGGACTTTTCCGTCCTCTCTAAATTAAATACTTATTTTAACTTAATTTTCTAATTATATGCGATCATTTGTCATCATATGCGATTTGATCTTGAACTCATATGCGATTATATACGATCTTTAATTAAATATTTGAACTTAATCTGGTAGTTATATGTCCTTATGATATGCGATTTCTCGGCTGATTAGTCCTCCATACTCTGCTTGTCGGCAGATTTTATGTCCACAATCTGCTCCCTTAATCAACCCCCCACTTATGATCATTATTAAAAGGATGATAATAAAAAGTTATTATAAAGCTTACAAAAGGGATCAGAATACAAATTCTCACTGTAAAAACAAACCCTAAAGATGTATGAATCTTTAGCTTATCCCTAAAGGCAATTAGTCAACAAAAAGAGAGAGAGTCATTTCAAATCTAAGGGGAAAAAAAAGGTTGGATAACAGTCAAAATACACACCCATATAATCTAACTACACACCTTTAAATTGAAAGAGATATTTATACCCTTTTTTTTCAACACGCGGATTCCTTCCCCAATTCCTATTCTACAATACACTCCTAAGTTCTACTCCTAATTAAACAACTGCTCTCCATCTACAAAAAATTTATTGACACAACAAGGGAACTCCATCGATTTAAAAGCTGAATTGAATTTAGTCATTCATTTTCTTTTTCTCCGCCAACCTAATTTTCTACCTTGAACCAATAAAAGTGATATCGAAAAAATGAGCTCGAATGCTGTAATAATCTGTGAAATTGAACTGGTATAGAATGCTGAACTTGACCAATCTGTCAGGATTTTTCTCCAATCACCGGAAGGCCGAGACATTCTGGTCAATGTAAAGAAAGGATTATTCTCCAGTCTCAAGATGCAAATTCATGCAAGTAGAAAATTAGGTTGACGGAGAAACATACAATTTTTGTACAGTATATAAATTCATGCAAGTAGTAGCCTACGTTCTTTAAAATGAAAACAGATTCAGAGCCGTTGTTTAATTGGGAGTAGTCGAGTAGAAGTTAGGAGTTTTGTAGAAGAAGAATTGGAGAAGGAAATGGCGTGTTTTAAAAAGGGGTAAAAATGTTTCTTCCAATTAATAGGTGTGTTGTTAGATTATAAGGGTGTGTATTTTGACTCATTTGCGATATATAAAATTCTAAATAGTCTACTTTTAGATATAGATGAAACCTATTTTTGGAACGGTAAATGTATTATATTTGGAAATATTTTATCTTGTAAATAAATCTAAAAAGTGCACGAAATGGCTATTAAAACAGTATTTGTTTTCTTTTTGCAATTACTAAAAATAGTAATATTACATACAAAACTGCGAATATATAATTAACTATTCGTAATTGTGCGATAGTTTTGTAGATATTCGTCAAAATTTATTCGCCATTTCAAACGAGACCGTAAATTACTGTATAGATGTCTTTCATCCAATATAATATGATTAAATGTTTTGTTATTTCCATCCCAAAATATATATTATATATTATTTTTATTAAAAATTGTATATAAATATTAAATGTATTTTGAGATAAAATATTATCTATCGTAAAATAGTAAATGAATGGATCTGAAGATCGTAATTTTTATTGATGAGATACTTTATGATGTACATGTAATTCCTAGTTTTAAGCATATAACGGTAAATTGGTGGAGAAGTAAACTAGTGGAGAAATAATTAATTAGTGGAGTAGTGGAGTCGTGTAGGACTCGTGTAAGTATCCTATATTACACCCTCCTCCCCCGAAGTATCTTATATTACACCCTCCTCCCCCACAAGATGGATGTTGGAAACATTCAGTTTCGATAACAAGGTAGAAAACGATGATTGACCTAATGGCTTGATGAACAAGTCAGGCAATTGAGATGTGGAGAAAATGTAAGAAAGTAAAGTTAATCCAGACTGAATCTTTTTTCTTGTGAAATGACAATCGATGTCCACATGCTTAGTTCATTCGTGATACATTGGATTTTGAACAAGAGCAATAGCTGATTGATTGTCAAAGGAATAGGAAGAGAAGGTGGTAAACGGAATTTACTAAGAAGATTGACAAGCCACATTATTTCACAAGCAGTTATCGTTAAGGCTCGATATTCCGCCTCGGCTAAAGAACAACTCACTATGGTTTTCTTTTTAGCACGCCAACTAATCAAACTACCACCAAGAAGCAAAAAATAACCGGAAATCGAGCGACGATCTTGATGACAACCTGTCCAATCACTGTCACAAAAAACACGAATAGGAGGCAAACCTGAGTGTGGTAAGGACGAAGCTGGATAAAAAATTCCAATTCCAGGGATCCCTTTGATGTATCGTAAAACTCTGTGTGCTGCTTACAAGTGAGTTTGAGTTGGGCAGTCCAAAAATTGAGATAGCTGTTGGGCCATAAAAGTATATCGGGCTTGGTTGCATTGAGATAAAAGAGACGACCCACAAGCCTTCTAAAGGAAGAAGCAGTCCGTGAATCAAGACGAGGTTCGCCCGACTTGGGGCGGTGAAGCTTCAGTGTGGTTTCCATCAGAAAAGTGACCGACGCTCAGCCCAAATAGCCGGCGTCGTCGAGTATTTCGAGAGCGTACTTCCGCTGGCAGAGGAAGATTCATTTATGAGAGTGCGCAACTTCAATCCCTAAGAAATACTTCAGCTCGCCAAGATCTTTGATGGTGGAGTGGAGATAGAGCTTGATGGCATCGATTTGAGGAAGAGAAGACCTGGCCAAGATGATATCATCAACATAGAAGAATAAAAAAATTGTCGAACTATCTCTTATTTGAACGAAGATGGACTGATCGAAATGGAGGCGCCGAAATCCCTACCGAAAAAGAGATGATGTGAGCTTTGAAAACCATTGTCGAGAAGCTTGTTTGAGGCCGTATATGCTTTTTAATAAACGGCAAGCAGAGTTAGGAGGAGCGGGAATGCTAGGAGGAACTTTCATGTAAATGGCTTCGTTTAGGCCGTCGTGCAAGAAAGCATTGTTCACTTGATGAAGATGCCAACCATAGTGAGCAGATAATGCAATGACTAAGCGGATGGAAGCAATATTTGCAACCGGAGAGAAGGTATCGAAATAATCGACTCCTTGTTTTTGAGTGTATCCTTTTGCGGCTAATCGCGCTTTGTAACGTTCGATAGTCCCGTTAGCATGAAATTTCAATTTGTATATCCATTGACAACTGATTGGTTTCTTTCCAGGAGGTAAAGGAACAATTTTCCATCTATTATTGGCTTCGAGAGCTGCAAGTTTAGTAGCCATAGCTGAACGCCAGTGAGGATTGTCGAGAGCCTGTATATAAGTTTTGGGTTCCTGAATGGAAGAAATATTGAGAACAAAGGGCCTGTATTTAGGAGAGAGCCTGCTATAATTCAGGTAATCCGAAATTGAATATTTCCCTTTTGATCCTTCACAATCAACATTAGTATAATTCAAATGATAACTTGTCAAATAAGATGGTTGTTGTTTTTGTCTAGTAGATCTCCGGAGGTGGGTTGGTTCATCAATCAGGGGGTGTGACGATTGAATAGGAGCTGGTGGACTCGATTTGTAGTGGAGGTGATGGTGATATTTGAGGTGTTGATGGGATTGGATGACTAGCAGGACTTGATGAGAAGGAGGGTGAATGAGGTACTGGTGGGTTGATGAGGAGAGGTGAGTCGACTTCACTTGCTGGAATTGGCAAGACAATGTTTGAACGAGGTGTGTGATCAAGGAAAGGGTCGACGGGGGAGACATTGGTGTTGTAAAAAGGAAAGAAATGCTCCATAAGGTAACATCCCTTGAGACTATATATTACTTTGAAATGAGATTGAACAATGTCTATCCCTATGATTGTGAGGAATAACCAAGAAACACACATGGGGAAGCTCTCAGATCAAATTTTGAACGATTCCGAGAGAGGATAGATACATAACTAAGACAATAAAAAATTCTTAACTTAGAATAATTTGGTGGAGTGCGAAATAGAATTTCATATGGTGTCTTATTTCCTAATACAGCAGAAGGCATACGATTAATTAAATGACATGCAGTAAGTATAGAAATTCTATTTCGCACTCCAAAATTCAATAGGTAAGCAAGAGTGAAACATGAGTGCACGTGCCACTTGGAATAAATGCTGATGTTTTCTTTCCATCCTTGCGTTTTGTTGGGGAGTTTCGACACAAGATAGTTGATGAATAATACCTAATGTGTGATATATATCCTTAAGAATAAATTCAAGTCCATTGTCAGTTCTAATATATTTAATTTTTGCATTAAACTGAGTGTGAACCATATGAATAAAATGTTTGACATGAAAAGAGACTTCTGACTTATTTTTCATCATGTATATCCAAATAAGTCTAGAGTGATCATCAACTATAGTGAGAAAGAATCGAAATCCTCATGTATTGGAAACTTTATACGGACCCCAAATGTCCATATGTAAGAGTTGAAAAATCTTAAAAGCTTTACTATCACTAAGGGAGAAAGGTGGACGTTTTTATTTTGCTAAAGGGCAAATAGTACAAACTAAACAAAGATTTTTATTATTGAGAAATGAAAATTTTGAATTTATTACACGTAATTTTTCATGAAAAAGATGTCATAATCTACTGTGCCATAAAAATACAGGTGACACGTTTGGTAATGGAATTGAATTAGGAATACGAAACGAAACTGTGAGGGCTATGATGGCGGAAGCTGATGGATCAAGAGGAAGAGGACGATTTTTAAAATGACACTGAAATAGAAAGAGTCCTCTTTGGAGTCTAGCAGTGCCAATCATCCGACCCGATTGGTCCTGAATGAAACACAAACAACCAAAAAGAATGAGACGAAGTGAATTTTCGATAAGTAATTTACTTACAGAAAGATGATTAAATTTGAATGTAGGAACATTCTGGTAGGTGATGAGAGAGCCTCTGATAGGTGATGAGAGAGCCTGTGGTTTCAGGAGAGATAGAGTTGAGAAGCCAAGATTTCACTATGGAATTGGCACGACGCCAGTCCTGGAAGGTGGAGTTGGTTGTGGTGATGGTATTTCACCATTGACGAGACCAAGTTCAATTTTGATTTCAAGGCTGTGGTCATGAAAATTATCCATAAATGATAGTTAAATTTGTGAGAAGCTCACTGACAAGGTTTTAATTTGGTGATTCAATTGATGCGACAAATAAAGGATTGGCAGGAGCATGTGAGATTTCGGAAGAAGAATCTTTCGTCGTGTTGGGAAAAGTTGACGATCGAGTTTAGACTGATATCATTTAAAGTAATAAATGAGTTGATCTGAAGATCTTAATATTTATTGATGAGATACTTTATAATATACATGTAATTTAGACAGAAAACTAACAACTAAATAATCCTAGTTTTAAGCATACAAGAATAAACTAGTAATTAGTGGAGTAGTGTAGTACTCGTGTAAGTATCTCTGTGTAGGACTCGTGTAAATATCACGTATTATCTATATCTAAATATCATCATAAAAGTGCGCCAAATAATAATAATACATCATAAGAATATTGTATATAAAATACGTACATTCTATATGATCTTTAATAATGATTATATTTATTATTTTCAAGTATAGACAAATATTATTAGCCTCATTTGATCAAATTGTTGTATTTATTTATCACGAATAATTAACTATAATATATGAGCGAGAGAGAAAATAGTAGATGTAATGGAATTACAAAAGAGATAAAATTATAAAGCTGAGAAAATTGTAAAATAGGAAAGGGAATATCCAGAACATCAAGTCCAATCAGAATCCGATTAAAATAGATCACGTTATTAAATTTTTGAGTGACGAATCAGACAAGATTCATCTATAAATACATCACAACTTTTCACATAAAATTTTGTCATAGACAATATTCTTTGAGAGAAAATTAGAGAGAGAAAGAAATTTTCCGTTCGGATCTCTGTTTGTTGTCATAAATTCATCGGCTCAAAAAGTTGAGAACATAAAGTCGAGAGTATTGGCCGGTCCTGTTAAGTAGAATATGAATTCTAGAATAGGTAGTTGATCTAAGTCTAACTTTATTAGGAATTAGAAGTTAATGATACTAGTGTGCAAACGGGATAAATTTGTCACTAGATAATTCAGAGGCTTTCTCCCTTTATTGTAAGAACTTCTGTTCGGTTTCATTACCTGCAGGATAGGTGTTTGTTAACACACCGAATTACGATATAAATAAAAGACGAAAAGTGTTTGCATTGAAATATCTCGTGTCAATCTCTAGTTATCTTTTATTGCGTTGAATCTAGTTTTGAGCCAACAAAACCCACAACGTTTATATGCTACAACAATTTAACAATTGAAATCAAATCATTAGCACAGATTGTTTTGACACAGTTATGCAATAAGAATACTGATAGAATACATATTCGACTCAAGATTGTTTCATCACCTCAATTACATTTTTGGAATACTGATCGAATCCATATTTGACTCAGGATTGATCCATCACATCAATTACTTTTTTGCAATATTGATCGAATCCATATTTGACTCAGGATTGTTTTCATAATCCATCGGTGTAACCACTGGACGAGTTGTTCCTCGCTTCAAAGCTACAGTTGTTATTCGAATCAAATTTAACTCATCCACCGCAATATCATTAAGATTGATTCACACTCATAAGTTTCAAATCTAATATCTCAATATCTAATATCATTAAATTGACATAATGTTTATGTATGTCAGTACTTCATCATCAATTGAGTTAATTTAACTCCGACATAATTATTATTGATTCAATCTCAACTCTCAACTCAAACTCGCATTTTTAGTAGACAATTACATCACAAATAATTTATTACACAAATAGTTCACCAGATCGCAAACTATTCTTGATATTACTGGTTCAGTATCAACTAAATTGTATCGAATCAGCCGACACTAGTTCAGCATCATCAACTACACTTAATCAAATCAGCTGCCACTAATTTAGTATCAAATCAACTGAAGTAGTTCATTACAGTCCCACGCTAAGTCTCGATTTCTATCACAATCCAATTTACCTCACACAAGAGTAGCATCAGATCATAAACTATCGCCGTAAGTTTTAGTTCAGTAAGGTATTGAGAGCAATTTATTTATTATTTATATCTCTAAATAGAAAAATATTAGAATAATGATTTAATATAAAAACTAATCTAATGACTCATAATATGCGATATGTGAAATAAAAAATCTTGAATTTTGAATCACTATATTAATTTTCATATTAAATCACTATCCAAAACATTATTCTTCTAAATATGTATTCATTGTATTATCAGCTTTATAATGGAAATGGACAAATTAAATAAATATAAGCCTAAACAATAACCATTTGCGTTTCTTTCCAATTAAATGGATGGAGTATATAGGAAATTAGAGAAAATTAGTGTTATGAATTTATTTATTTTTATTTATTATATATATTGTAATTAAAGATTTTTTTTATAGTGTATAGATTATTTTAAAAAAGAAATAAAATTAATTGTCTTAAAATAAATTTAAAATTAACGTTAATGCAACCACACTACTTAACCACTTTATAAAAACTCTTCTTCCTCCTAAATAAATAAAATTTATATATTTTCCCTCTAAATTTTTTTCCTACGTGAAGTAAGACTTTCCAGCATACTAATAATAATCCATTTTTATTATTCTTTTTTTTTGTTACTTGCAATATATTAGCAGCTTCCAAAAATAATTTAATTTTTTGCACATTCAATCACTATGGTAGAGAGGGGTCAACGTATGAAACCAAAAAACTTTAGAGGAAAATTATGGAGATTTTAGAGGGAAGTATGAGAAAGGAAAAAAATATTGAGGCTGAAGATTTGGTTAACGTAGAAAAAAAATTAGAGAAAAAATAAATAAATTTTATTTATGTTTTATTAGGAGGGAAGAAGAGTTTTTGTAATGGTTAAGTAGTGTGGTTATAGAGTTAATTTTAGATTTATTTTAAGACAATTAATTTTATTTTCTTTTTAAAATAGTCTATTTAATTTTTATTGTGTGTAGTTTTGCACACTATAGAAAAACTTTTTTACTAAATTGATTCAATACAAAATGAATCATGAAATTCGCAAGTTAAACACATTGAATTTTTTTCTTCTTGAAGTAAAACACTTAAGAGTTGAATGATGAATCATGCGTCCAAGTATTTGTTACTTGAAACTTAAAAAAAATTAAAAAAAAGTGTTTGTTACTTGTGTATATTAATTATTATCGTCCAAAGCTCTATAAATACATATAATAGAAAACATCAACACACATGACACACCCAAAGAAACAACAATAATATTTCCATTCACAATAGAATCCCCGCCGGCTACAAAAACACCAACAATGGTGACGGAAATAAGTTCTTCTGATCAGTCCCAATCAAAACGGTGGTCGTTTTGGTTCAAGAAAACAGGTCATTCGACCACATGCTCGGCTGGTTCAAGAAACTAAACCCAGAAATAAATGGCGTCACAGAAAATCAGTATTCTAATCAAATATCCACTTCGGATGCAAACTCAAACCGTTTATTCTTTGGGGACTCCTCTGGCTATGTTGTACCTGACCCCGGACACTCAATCCAGGACATATACGAGCAAGTGTTTGGAATTCCGTGGAGCGACTCGAACTCAAAAGCGGTCGAACCGACCATGAATGGGTTCGTACAAAATGGGGAGAGGAGAGAAAAGGACATGGCCGAGACGGTCATGAATGGGTTTAGACCGGAGAAAATCCCGGTTTATAAGGAGTTGGCATCGGAATTCGGGATTTGTGATAGGTGGTTCGCTTCCGTCCTGCTTCGACTCAGCCGAACCGGTTATTCGTACACTCGGCTACTTCGCATGGCTCACGAGCAATGATACGAAAAAATTGGAACAAGGATTGCCACAAAAGACTATTTTCGATTCATTGGACGAGAGTGGGTTCAGCTTCGGGATTTATTATCAGTATCCTCCAAGTACTTTGTTCTACAGGTATGTAGCCATTTTGGTTCTTGATTTTCAATTTTTATGGTCTTTTGATTGATCAATTTATTTATGATTGAGTACATGCACTAATCATGTCAACATTCATTTGAAATAAACTTTCTATGATGGAGATTGGGAAAAGAAGAAAGACAAAACTTAACTCATGCGTTGACAAAAGATTATACAACCGTCCGCCATTAAAATTTGACATTTATTAATTTTTAATTTTATGCATTTGATTTAGAATTTGTTTAATTTTCTTCCACTAACATTCACTAATCCATCTTATACATTAGTACAGAATAAAATATATAATATTAATAAAACATATTAAAAAATCATATACTAAACACGTCACTAACAGAAAAAAGTTTAAAAATCGACAAATACCCCATGTCAAAAAATTTAAATGGATATTGGTTTTTTCCCAAGAAGAAAAGACTAGATAACATTTTTGAATTTATAATTATATTTTTATTTACAAGGACACTTGAAAGAGGACATTCTTCTACCAAATTGTAAAATCATCTATTATGGAGCTAAAAATCTTTATAGGGAAATGGATTTTTAGTTATTAGTATTAGTTTTATTTTTTGGAAAAATCTACTTCTACCTGTTCACCTAAAGTTTTTTCTTTATCACTTTGGCACTTTCAAAGTCTTAAAAAATTTTATAATAAAAGAATAATTATATTTATTTATTTAATTATTTGGCAAAAATTAGCCTCCAGCTGTATTAGCATCCCTATTTTATTCTAGGGAGCTGATTCTCATTTATTTTCATTCTAACAGACAATTTTGTATTTCCATTCATTGTATATAATTCGAATCGGTTGTCAAATTATAAATTGATGAGAGTTTGAAATATGGGTTTTGTTATGATAACTATCTATGATCCATTATTTATGCAAATTAGTATAGTAATTTGAAATCTTATCTAGGAATAAGTTTTAGGTTATTGGCTGTAGTTCACTGATACGTAAGAAAGAGGATATATATGTCCAAGCCTATTGCACGCAAGTAGTACAAATATTATGGGTTGGTTGGTATTAATGATCTATCTGCCTCGTTAGGAATATCAATTATCAAGAGATGCATTGTACCTTCCATTTCTATTTAACATTTCATATTAAATAATGATTAAAACTAAGAAACTAGCCTAAAGAAAAAACAAAGGAATTGCATTAAGTAATTGCACTAGCTCTTCTTGAAATAAAGATCTAACTAATTTATTTGTTTGGTTAATTAGGAACTTGAGGAAATTGAAATACGTGAAAAACTTCCACCAATTTGATCTAGACTTCAAGAATCACTGCAAGGAAGGAAAGTTACCAAACTATGTGGTAGTAGAACAAAGATGGTTCGACTTGTTGAAGATTCCGGCCAACGACGACCATCCTTCTCATGATGTCGGCGAAGGCCAAAAATTTGTGAAAGAAGTGTACGAGGCATTAAGAGCAAGCCCTCAATGGAATGAAATGTTGTTCGTGATTATCTATGATGAACATGGTGGCTTCTACGATCATGTTCCTACTCCGGTTAATGGAGTCCCCAGTCCTGACGATAACATCGGTCCGGCTCCCTACAACTTTAAATTTGATCGACTTGGTGTTAGGGTTCCTGCTTTCCTAATTTCTCCTTGGATCGAACGAGGGACTTGTAAGTTACGCAAATTTTCTTTCTTTTGTGTACTTTTAGGAGGTTTCCTAATACTATTTTTCAACTATACCATTTTTTTAATTATATATTACTAATATAATTCTATCTTTAAATCTCTAATATTCTGTCCCCAAAAATCGTACTCACAATCTCCCAAAAGAGTAAATGTCGAACGGTGGACCACTGCCTTGATCGCAACTATACCAATTTTAACTAACCATGTTTTGATAATTTTTTATTTTTTTAATTACGTAGTGTTACATGGGCCATCAGGCCCCTATCCAACATCAGAGTTCGAGCACTCTTCAATTCCTGCAACTGTAAAAAAGATTTTCAATCTCAAAGATTTCCTAACAAAGCGTGATGCTTGGGCTGGCACATTCGAGACTGTCCTCAATAGAAGTACCCCGAGAATGGATTGTCCAGGTATGTACATGAATATCGCTAATGTTAATCGTATCAAATTTAGAATGATTCGCCAACCACGACATGTTCGATTGGCTAAGGCGTCCGCCTTCTCTCTTAAGGTTGAAAGTTCGAATTTCATTGGGAATATATATATATACACATGCACATATATATAATAGAATGATTCCATATAAGATATTGACGAATACATAGGTGTAAGTTCCACAATTATAATGTTACCTATGATTTCTTATGTTGCGTCGATGTGAGTGATTGTTTACATTTAAGTATACCGTACAGCGACATTACCAGAGCCAGTGAAAATGCGAGACGTGGAGCCGAAAGAAGATGTGAAGTTGAGTGAGTTTCAAGAAGAGCTAGTGCAATTATCGGCAACGTTAAAGGGAGACCACAAGAAGGAAAGATATCCGGAAAGATTGGTAAAGAACATGACAGTGGCAGAAGCTGCGAAATATTGTGAAAATGCTTTTAAGAAATTTCATTATCACTGTGAAAGAGCCAAAGCCAGTGGAGTTGACGAAGAAGTGATTGTTTCTGTTCCTTGCTCACCTGATAATCATCAAAATGTAATAATTTGGCCAGAAGTTAACCAGCAGATCAAGCCGAAATCCAAATCATGGGTTCATAAGATATTTTCTTGTGCGGTCTGTGCCAACTTAAATTAGTAATTACATTTTAAGGATTTGCATGTATGTTATGGTAGCTATATATTACTCCTAGTTTGCATGGAAATATTATATTGCGTGGGTACTTGTATTGTTTAATAACAATTTATATACTTTTAACTTGTTCCATTAATGAAATAATCAGTGGTGGAGCCTTAGACGTAGTGGTTATCGTATCTATTAACACCAGGGAAAGGCCCCCGACTTAATTAACTTTAAAAGCCTTCCCATCTGTTGGGATTTAATTTTATAATTAATGACAAAAGATGGACTGTTTTGCGGATGAAGAAAACAGAAGGACCAAAGCTTCAAAAGTTTAATTTTGCATGGACCTGTATGAAAATGCTGGAAACATTGCTGCAATCAGTAGATGGATGGCTGGAGATTCTTGAGTGGTTGTGGCCAAGGAACTTATTTGCATATATTAAATAAAATAAAAAATTAGAATTTGGTGATCGATTCTTTAAAAAGGAGAAAGCGTGATTTTTTTTATAAGTACAAGCTTGTAATCGAAAATCAATCAATGAAAAAATTTGGACTTTTTATTTTCTTCAAGATGTAGACTCTTAAAACTTTTATTTTATGTTTTAGTTATGAATAAATTTGAATTAGTAGTAGTAACTAGCTTTATCTTTATGTTTTAATCAAAATTTATGTTTTTCTTCTCTATAGTCAAATCATAACACCACTACAACATCTCAAAGTCTCTGTTTTTGTTTTGTAAAACCCAAAAAACGTGTTTCCTGGGTAAAGGTTCACTGAATTTTCGAAGGAGATGAAATTCATGTCCAAAACTCTTCAAAATTACCTTTAAATCCCTGTTTTATTGCAAAACATAACCTTTGGACATAAAAATCGATTTATGGGTTTTAGGAAGATAAAAACAGAAGCCTTTGAAGAGATTGTCATGGAACCTCTAACAATGATAAAGGATGAGATTTGATTGAAAATTTAACATAAACTCATACTACACTACACTAAACATTATTCAATTTAAAGCTTAATTAAAAAAAAGAATTTGAAATTTAAATCTACAGTTTTCCAGATTTCAAAGCATCGATATTTTTTATTAAAATCAAGAATTAAGTATTATAAGCTAAAAAGATGACTTTTATGGTTAAAATGACTAAATCCTCACTTTTTTAAAGGAACCAATAGCAAACAAGGTGTATTTCTAGTTCCAGGATTTTGTTTGGGCATCACATATTAATTCTCAGCTGTCCATCACGAATTGCACCTGTTTTCCTGCGTTTTTGACCTTTTAGTCCCTGCAAAGCTGCAGATTTTCAGTTTGGTCCTCAAATTCTTCTTTTCTTCATAACAGCCACACTTTCGTCTTTAATCACAAAATTAAATCCAACAATTCTCTCCTAATTTTGTGATTAAATCATCAATGAAGTCCTAAAACCTTTCTGCAGTATGTACCATAAGGTCCTTGACAAAATCAAAATTTTCAATTTGGTCCTCAAAATCTTCTTCTATTCAAAACAGCCCCCCTAGACGAATTTTTTTCCTTAATCACAAAATTAATCCTAACAGTTGTCCCCTAATTTTGTGATTAAAGTACCAATCTTCCTTAAAATTCTAAAATGAAAAAAATTATCAAAATAATGAATAAAGCTAATCATTCTTCTCTTTTCTCTATACTAATTTTCTTTGACTTTCTTGCATTACACTACTTCTTGAAAATAAAACTACACTAACAAAAAGAAAAACTTTCAAACTCTTTCTCAAAACTCTCAATTTTTTATTTTATGGAAGCTTGATTTTTGCTCTTGTTTAGTTCCTAGGATTAATCCAAGACTTTATATACCTCTATAAGAAACCTTAGAAACTCAAAATCCTAAGAAAAGAAGAGCAATGGATTTCTGCATAAAGTTATCAAAAATAATAGTTTGGTTCCTGATTTTACGAAGAAGATAAAGTTCGTGGAGAAAACTTTTAAAAGTTACATTTAGACCCCTATTTCAAAATAAAAACAGAACCTCATGAAACATGATTTATGGGTTTTACAAAACAAAAACAGAGACTTTGAGATGTTGTAGTGGTATTGTGATTCGACTATAGAGAAGAAAAGAATGGATTTTGATTAAAAATATAGAGATAAAGCTAGCTACTACTATTAATTCGAATTTATTCATAACTAAAACATAAAATAAAAACTTTAAAGCTTTAAGAGTCTACATCTTGAAAGAAATAAAAAGCCTAGATTTTTTCATTGATTGATTTCCGATTACAAACTTGTATTTATAGGAAACAAATCACACTTTCTCTTTTTTAAAGAGCCAATCACAAAATTCTAATTTTCTATTTTACTTAATAGATGCAAATAAGTTCCTTGGTCACCTCAAGAATCTCTATCCGTCCATCTATTGATTGCAGCAAAGTTTCCAGCATTTTTCATACAGGTCCCTGCAAAATTAATTTTTTGAAGCTTTGGTCCTTCTATTTTCTTCGTCTGCAAAACAGTCCCTCTTTCGTCATTAATCACAAAATTAAATCCCAACAGTTCTCCCCTAATTTTGTGATTAATGTACCATGAAGTCCTTGAGAGTTTCCTGCATTTGTACCATTGAGTCCTTGAAAAAATCCAAATTTTCAGTTTGATTCTTGAAATCTTCTTCTCTTCAAAACAGTCCCTCGTAGACGAATTTTTTCTTAATCACAAAATTAATTCTAACACCATCCAGTGTATGTGTACGCGGCAGCATGTGGCTTTCTTTGTTGACATACCGGGCAATCTCTCGGCATTTGACATGGTCTTCTCTATAAGTGTAGCTAATTAAGACTTCATCCATTTTGACTTCACCCCATAATCTTCAGCTGATCAAAATCACTTCATAAGCTTAGCTACCTGTAGGTTATTAATGGATATCTGCTTATGCTTTAAAACTGTCGGATATTGTTTTTTTACTTTTAACAACATTCCTCCATACCAAACTATATAAAAACTACTTTCCTTTATTAAAATAAACTTCACACCGAGATCAATTTTTTTTAACACAAAACCATGAAATGAGTGAATCCAAAATTATTACGTACTTACTGTAAACTCGATGCAACAACACAACTGAGTGATTTAAACACAAATTAATGAAACTGAGAAAAGAAAAACTAAGTTACTGTTCAGTTAGTGGCTGAGAGAGAGTAAAGCAAGATCAAAATATACGCAAGCAGCCTGATCATACCACGTGCAAAAATGGAGCACACATTCATAATTAAGAATCACTAAATTTCCAGTTAACATCTACAAATTTAAAACCAATATAATAATATACGCAATGCCCTATATTTCTTTAAGAAAATATGGATGGTTGGATTGTATTGATCGGCTTTGAATGCTTGTTTATAAATAGTGGTTTCTCCTATTTGCAAGTTGCACAATTGAATTGAGTTAGAGAGTCTTTCTGACTCAGATTTTCGAAAATTGGGATTGCGCCACGTTAAAGATATTTACGGTTCAAAAAATCTGATGTAAAATTATTTATGGTCACGATTTTATAAGTATGGGAACGTTTTTTTCACGACTGAAAAATCGTGGCGTAAGATATTTTTCGCCATATTTTTTTGACAACGATAAAAATATATGGTGTAAAAATACAATACACCATGATTTGGAAGACGTGCATAGTGTTTTTGTCTCCACGGTTCCAAAACCGTGGCAATAGGGATGAACAAGATTAATTAACTTTTCAGGTTCCCCATATCATCTTGAAAATACAGGAAATCCACAGTTAAATCATCTCGACCACAACTCTCTCTTTTCACTTCTGAAACCCTAATCCTCTCAAATCCCCTCTTTCTCTCACAAAATTCACTTACTAGAAGCGATGGTTTTCTTCCACAAAGCTCTACTTTTCGTTCAAAGATACGATTTGGCTCTAAACTTGTCTGTTAATTTCATGTTTTTTTTTTTCATTTAAAGTGTTGTGGATGAATGATTTGATGACAGTTTATTCTTTTGCATGATTTTGATGAGTAAATAGAACTTTTGCATATAGTTTCTATTTAAAGAATGGAAAAAGATCTCTTTCCGGTTAGTGTAATAATTGACATTTTTAGAAGTATTTTGATAATTTGATTTACTGTCATGTTGTTTGATTTGGATCGAAGATTACTCTATTATTAACTGTTGTTGGTATAAGTCCTCTGCATTTATTCTCAATAAGCTCTGTTTTGCTATCGATAGTGTATTAATTCGTGTGCTTATGCGCTGTTACTCATGAATCATAAACATATGTTGGTAATTGGTAGTTGTAGTTGCTATATCTTTATGATCTGTTGGTTTACTCTATTTTCATATCACAAAATGGTACACCATTTTGAGATGACCATTTCACATTACCAAAAAATATCTGTCTCAACAAAGATGCTGTAGTAAGATGAATATAATTTCATCACCATTTCAGTTGTTACACTTATATAATTTATATAGAACCTTTTACTTATGTTTTGTATTATCTCATTGTATTTCAGTTATTGCCAAGGGGCTTGGCTAACTAAAATTCTAGGCAGTGAAGCTGCAACACGTATTCTCCTCAGTTTACCATGTCGATGACCCTATCCTATCCATTTATGTCATCTTCAAAGCACTGAAGGGATGAGTACTAGATTACCCACTACAAAATTCTCAGAATTCGTCAACGGACATGGGTTGAAGGCGTGTTTCAGCTTTTGGTTCGATTTTTTGGCTGTGAAGAGTACAATTTAATTGCTCGTGTTACAATATTTGAAACGAGTATTAATAAATTTTTGGAGACTCCTTGGCGAATGGGTCATCCAGAATGATTTTGACCTGAACTCTATTAAGAGAGATCTTGACGGTAATCTGTCGCGGTTTTCGATTAAGGCTTTGAAGGATCTCTTCTTCGATGTTGATGTGACCCAAAGACATGTTATAGAACAAGAACCATTGGTATGTTCTTAACATCTTTTGCATGAGTGATTATATGATCTGTTACGTATATATACCATAGATATTTGTTTAATATTTCTATTTGTTTCTCTTTTCAGGTGCTCCGACCTAGAGTGCTCCAACGATTAGGACTTACTTTTGATCAGGTCTTTTAAGTTCGACTTCTTTCCAGGTCGAAGGTTTATTGATGTGAGCTGAAGGTCGGCATGGAGGACAATCTTTCCAGCAATATGTCACGCCATGAGTGGGGATTAATTTGTAAGGACGAGGCAATAGCAGTAAGGGACAGATTTAAATTGCTATGGATTGGAATGACCTTAGATCCGTACATGGTCTTCTTCGCTAAGGTTATAAGAGTAGGTCAGTAGGCCGTTTTCCAGTATGTCCATCAAGAAAATTAGCTTTTTTTTTAATGGAGGCAGCAGTCGCTACCTCAATTCCATTTAAGTGCAGAGGCATTGGGGTAGGGTAAATTAGGAAAAAGGATGGGAATATAGTTGATCAAAAAATTGATCCAAAGGTTGGATCAATAGTCATCAGCGCATTCCTAGTTACCACAAATAGCCACCGAGTGAAAAGTCATTAGGGAAAGGTACAGGAGACCTCTATCCACTTTTCCAGGAGAGGCAGCTACTCCTTGCCTGTTACCCCCAAATAGTCATAGAATTCAGTGCAAAGATGGTGGATATCTGACTCTGTGTGACTTTAACTAAGTACCAACATTCTGAATTTCGAATTTTATTTTTATTTTTGAAGCCCTTGAGGTTATTTTTGTTTCATTATAATGTTTTAATTGAGTTCCATCTCTGATTCACATTTCTTGGTACCGACCTTCGCATTTTTCTTTCATTTGCAGCCATGCACTCGCCATTGCTAAGGTCAATTTCAGTCGTTGAAGCTGTTAGATCGTTCAAGGCTAGCCATCCAGTTGGTTTTGATATTGTATTTACAGCTAAATCTAACTATATTGTACCATATTTGGTAAGTGATTAATACTGCTTTCTTATTTTTCATTATAATATTTTCATTTTTCTATCATCGCAACCATGCGAAAGCAACGATATCGTGGAAATATCAAACCGAATAGGTCAATTATGCTAAGAGAAGGTATGGCGATGGGTGGTAAAGGGTGCAGAGGACAAGTGAAGTATTGGCGTACATTTGGAGACATCGTCCCAATTTACGGTACTTCACATTTCGAATCAGTAAACTATGTGATGTTTCCAAATGTACGTCAATACTCCATTCCGGTCCCTGCGTTCTTTACCATTCATCCCAATATCTTCCATCGCGTAATTGGCCTAATCGAGAAAGTTTGCATCATACGTCTTCAGTTTCTTCATTGCCGTTGGCCAAATGTACTCTAATATTTCACTCGATTATAACAGGCCCATGCCGTTTGTAGGTATTCTTGTACGCCAGTGTTTAGGTTCTCCACAACCAGAAGGGGTCAATTATACACGTTGATCCTTGTCTTGTTAAGGATCGATGAGCTTAACTCCTTCGTCTTCCAACAAAAGGATGAATGGGATGAACATGAGGTCTTAGATTAGCTGGAATCAGCTGTAAGTTTACACCTTCATCCCCACATGTGTTTTTCCAGTATCCTTTAAAATAAAAGGATGAATGGAAGGAATGAGTAGGAAGCAACACAGGTCATGGAGTCTGAAGGAAACAACCCAGATTCTGAGAGAATGAAGACTAACTTTGGTGGGGTGTAATTTTGGTTCTCCACCAAAGAAACGAGCTTGGTCTGATGAAGGTGTATCAGAAGTTTCTGATACATTGGTTTCTTCCCAGACTTGTCGAATAAACGATGAAGAATAATGAAGGAAGATCCCAGAATTATGGAAGAAACGTTGAAGAAATATAATAAAAGGAGAAGATCCCAGAATTTTCGAAGAAACGATAAAGATATATAATGATGAACTACATGTAGTTTTTATAACCATCAATAGTCATCAACTCTTTTCCAGTTACCCCAAATAAACTTTTTTATCTTATGTAACCATCAATAATATTAGTATATTGAAAGAAGATCACAATTGTCTTTTAATATAATGAAAGGATTTGAGGTGTTCTAAATTTTGGATTTCTGTTCTGAATTTGTGTCCCTTTATGATATTTTATTATTGGAATTGAAATCAAATTGTCTATGCATGTGAAGGATAATCTAATGTAGGTTGGCTTCGAGATGGAAACTCGATCGATTTTTCTGTGCACCATATGGCCACAGGTTAAAAACCGTAGAGAAACTGTAACAAACCGTAGGGTATATTTTCAAAAAACCATGACGTTTGAACAAAAAAAACCATGATAGATATTTTCAAAAAATTTTCCTAACTTAAAATGTGTCACGCACGCCAATCAACAATCCCTTTTCAATATTAATTTAAACTTCTTTTTTATTCAAAAAAATAATTCATTTCTCTCACAAGTTGGTACAAATATTTCTATGAAGAATGAATATTTTTCCTTTAAAGTTAGCAATGATTTATGTATTTTAATTGTTAAGGTAATTTTCCTACTTTGTACGTAGTATGTACTAAACATTTGGTGATCTCTGTGTTAGGCTAGTTTTTATTACTTCCCGTCTCTCTCTTAGACTTCGATACTCTTCTCATTCATTAATATGGAGCGCAAACTTGGCCTAAGATTCCATCCAACTATTGACGAGTTGATAGATCACTACCTAAGAAATAGAGCCATCGTGAACCATTCGAATGAGCTCGACCAAAAAATGGTCACCATTGAAGATTGTAACAAGCTTGAATCGTGGGATTTACCCGGTTAGTGAGTTAATAATTTTGTTCCATATATGTATT
This sequence comes from Rutidosis leptorrhynchoides, assembly GCF_046630445.1. NCBI lineage: Eukaryota > Viridiplantae > Streptophyta > Magnoliopsida > Asterales > Asteraceae > Rutidosis > Rutidosis leptorrhynchoides. Next base: position 55,876 of record NW_027266451.1, on the reverse strand, counting down.
TGGTGATCATTTTTGGAATAGTTTTGCATTAATTCATTATTTTCTTCTTAAATATGTATATATATTCAGGTCTTTCAGTTGAAATATCGTTGGAGAACCACTGGTTCTTCATTTGTGAGCTGTAAAAAGATGTAAAATTTCGTGACAATTTTAAAAGGACTATCTCTGGAGGTTATTGGAAAGTCACTAATAAATATAAAAATTTCAGAACTCGAGGAGGTGTTACAGGTGTAAGGAAGATATTATCTTACCATTCACCAAGAATTTCTTTCAAGAGTATCCAAATTCAAATGCGAACTCAAATCAGAGACTCAATCTCCATAGATCGTCCACGAGTACATAGCAGAGTTTGAACCCTATATGTATGGTGATGCATGGCTATACATATTAATTTTATTCTTAATTCTACTTAATAAATATATATAACTATATATATGTATGTACTCTGTAGAAGAATTATGTTGTTTGGAACCTGCTGAAGAAGGAAGGGAATGGAGCTAGAACGAGAAACTCTGAAACTGCAGCCAATATTCAATATGATCATGGGAGAAGAAGATCCAATTCCAATTGAGTGAATATTATATTAGAAATTTGATTATTCTATATAGAGTCTAAAATCATATAGCATATAGTTTGTATAAGTATTATTGTTGAATTATTATCTAGCCAGATTAAAGACACAACCTAGTGGATTAATTGTTTTACATGATTTGCATAAGACATTTCGATTTTGTGATAAGCTTTACTAGGTAGCTTCTACTTGGAAATCACATATCTAATTGTTTGTTTTTGCAGGTACAAGAATTGACAATTGATCTTAATTTGTGAGCTGAGAATACATGGATTAACCTTTTGTACATGATAAGGTTTACTAGCTTATACTCCATGTGATTGCACATTTTGTGATTAATCTTTTGTGATAAAGATTTACATTAATAAATTAATTAAAGATATGTAAATTATTTTATTTTTATTTATATTTTTATTATTTCTATTAAATTGTGTTTTGGATTTAATAGTTATGAATTTATTTTTGATAGAATAGTTCTACAGAAAAATGTGAAACAAAGGTGGCTTCGGAATCGGGACCATAATTCTGTGGCTCGAATATACTATCACATTTTAAAACCGTGGTAAATATTTCTGCAAAACCGTGACGTATCTTGGGCATGGTTAAAAAACCGTAACAATCTAAAATCACAGCCAGAAAAACCGTGACATAAAAGAGGATGGGGAGTTAACTTGATGGATCATTTTATGCTACGGTTTCTTAGAACCGTGGCAGAAAAGGAAAAAAAATCACAACAGCAAATTTCACGGTTCAAAACTGTGACTTATTTTTTTTACCACGATCTTTTGGCATTAGACCACGTTTATCGGGCCGTAGACGTATCGAAATTTTCTACTAATGTTCATTTCATTCTAAGAATTTCATTGTATAAACAATTATTTCTAAAACTAAGCAATAGTCAAGGACAATAAAACGGTGCATCTTAATTTTTTTTAACAGAACATTTGTTATGTTTGTAATAGTATAGGGTTTTTCAATTTTATTGTGAAATCATTCAGTACACAATGATGTTAAATGGATTTTTTCTCATTTTTTTTAATAAAAAGATGAAAGGTAATTGGGCCTACTCAAAATGTGAGGACGTTTCATAACTTTGTAAAGAATGATGCTCTGTATTTAATTTGAGAGCGAATAAAAATCGAATCACATCAATCAAATCAATCGATAAATTTAAAATTCCAAAACGAATCAAATCGAGCTTTGTAAACCTATTTGAAAAATTCTTATTGAAACTTCGAACAATTTTTTTTTTGCAACTAGCGTCATTTAAGAGTGGTGGCGCTGTATCTAATGATATTATATCAATGGGAATCAGCATTGAAATAGAGGAGAAACAAGATTGCATTGTTTACGGTGAAGAAAGCATGCCAAAAAATTCGAATGTTCATGAGATTGACGATTTACCAAAAAAAAGATATTTCCATAACACATCTCTACTTTTTATTCTAAATTTTATGGCTATAGATTGATATGTAAGATGTTGACCCAATTGATTGATATGCTTCCTTAGCATTTCTAAAGAGGACTCCCCAGCCCTAGTATCTCCTCCCAATTGAATTCTTTTTCTTTCCTCATGTTCATATTTACTCCACCTCCTTGAAATATATATAATGGCTAATCCTATAACATGTATATATGATGCTTGCGGCCTTAGATCATCTACACATGGGCATTCATTTACTCCCAGATCCCTCAGCCAGTAATGGTCGCATTTCATAATATCCATTGCCAGGTTTAATAAGACAATAAACCTCCCTTATTTATGATTCCGATCTTTTTCCTCTCTCAAAACTCCATTGACATTGTTTACCGATTCAAAACCATGCACCATATATACTTGAGAACTTGGAGTTTTTTTTTTCTTTTTTCAAATAGAATTAATTAGTTAGATCTATGTCTATGCATGGTGAAATGGTATAAAAATTTCAACATAGATGTTAGTTAGAATTAGACTATTAACGCTTCCAAATGTTCCAATACATAAACCTCTCCCCACATCCACATATCTCTATTATATATCTTCATCTCTAATCTTGTTTATATATAAATCTCCACAAACTCTCATCCTCGATTTAAGGTTCACACAAAATAAAAAACAATAATGACGTTGATTCAAGATACATTACTCTCATCTTCATGAATCATGCTATACATCAAAATTCTTCTTCTCTAGGCTGCAATATGCAGCCAAACGTTTGATTTCCATCTTCTTTTTTAAAAAAGTTTGTTAACGAGCAAGTTGAATGTAAGTAATAATCTATGTTTGTGGGTCTACGTTTGGCGTAGATACTTGATTATTGAAAAAACAATATCGGTCACGATGTTGTTGCTTCTTATAGTCTTGATTCGGACCTTAACTCCTAGAGAGAGTCCATTCGTTCACCTCGGCATTTCTATCTATGAAACCATAATCTTGAGCTCTTGATTTATAGGACAACATTCGCTCGCATATAGAATAACGGTCTCACTATTATTTTATAGGTCATATTTTTTAGTTGACTCAACATATACTGATACCAGTACCGCTTCTCCATGTGGGTATGAAGTAGTATTATTTTTTTTTAGAAAAAAATCTTACTCCTACGCATACACCATGTACACATATTTGTGTGCACATGTAGTCACGCTGCTACTTTTCATGTTTGGAATATTAAAACTGTCAATTTTGAAACCTTAACTTCGTTTAAAAAAACGTCGTTTGTACATTATTCTCCAAAAAAAAAAAACTTCGTTTGTACATTCATTAAAACAATGGCGGAGTTAGAAAAAATAATTTGTGGAGTCAAGATTATATTAGTAAAATTGTTAAAAAATATGACGGAAATTTTTCATATATTTACAATTTAATTTATCTCATTTTTCGTCAATTCAATTAAAATATTGATATATTGCATGAGTCTCAAATTTAAATAATTAATTGTTCTCTAAAAAATAGATATATTGGACTTTTTTATAAGAAAATATATTTAGTTGTTTAAAATTTTTACTCAAAACTAATTATTATTAATTAAAACTATCTATTTAATATGGATTTATATATAAATAATTAGGGGACTAAATCATTTTTTCCCAAAATTTTGGGGGTCAATTCATACACATAGCTCCTCCAGTGCATTAAAAAAAACTTTGTTTGTAGGGGTCCGTTTGTTTCCGTCTTTTATATTGTTGTATCTTTTATTTTTTGTGTAAAGTACCTTTGACTCTCTAGTTAACCATCCCCTTGAAATTTCATTAATTATATTAAGCTTTTGAAAAGTACTGGATTAATTTATTTGCTCCTAATGCTAATAAGTCATAATCGATCATCATACAGAAACTAGTCAGGATCAAGGCAAAACATGCCAGGGAATGGACCGATTTTTCATTCAGTTGATGCAGAAATAGAAAATCATGAAAATGTGACTTGGTCTCACCTGAAAATATCGGGAGTACTTTCGGCTGGCTGAGGAGTTCAGAAGGCTTTTAAGGAGTCATAGAGCGAAAGAAGAGAAATTAGAAGTAATTCTCTGTTCCAGTACAGATAAAGAATAAGCTTATCTAATGAAATTCTCTATTGCTCTGGATGGAACATTATCGATACACTATTCCCGTTACCAAATAGCATTATCCACTACCTGGCCGAAGAATCCCTTAGGATCCTGAAAGTGCTGAATTGTAAGAAACCGGATGTCATGGAAATTCCCTTGCTACATTCTTTGTATAAATGGATATTTCTCTAGCATTCTTCGAGGAAAATTGGTCAATTATCATTGCCCGGATTGACAATATAATGTACACCATTTACCGAAGAGTACTTCCAGATATCAATGCGAGAGCAGTCCAGTTGATTGGAATCCATCCGCCTAGTGATGAAGAACACAAGAAGATGGTGTCCGTGACGTATGCAAAGGGGAACCGTACGTGTATCAACCTATGCATTGGTCGACTACTTTTATGCGAAGTATAGAAGCTATAGCATTGACACTACCAGGTTTGGACTAATCTTTATGCTAAGTTCGTGTTTTGCATAGTTATCTGATAAAAAGAATTGTCTTAGCAAGACTCGGCTTATCCGGTGAAATTCTTTAGTCCACAGATAAAAAAGAACGATTAATTACATAAATAATGTTGTTTCTTGAGACGTAGACCGAATATGTGGTTGAACAGAAAAGGTAGACCAAAAATACATTTATCGAGTTTTCAAAACTCGATCTCCTGTTAATCACTTGAGTTTGGCTGTAATTAGGCTTATGGAAAACAAAATCAAGTTTTCTTTTCCCAAACTTAATCATTAAAACATAAATTAGTGTCATGATTGGGTCGTGATTTTTTGATGAATACAAGTTCGGGTTTTTGAAAATCGATCATCCAAAATCGTGTACCAGAAACACGATCTTGCTTTTGTCATGACGACTTAAACACATGTCGTTCAAGGGTGTTGTGGTGGATTGCATGGAGATGAGAAATCTGCAAATTCGAAAACTAGGAACCCGAACTTGCTTTGGGAAAAACGTTCACCTGCAAACTCGCAAACCTGAAACTCGAACTTGCATTTTTTTACACGAGCTCGACACTTGTCTATCCCCTGGTGAGTTGGCGGATTATATTGAGATAAGAATCCGAGTATATAGAACCCGATCTTGCATATTCGTGTACTTTCATTCCATTCCATTGCCTTCCTTCCCACATCTCTCTCTTTTCTGTCTCACCGAAATCAAGTCTTTCTCCCTCACGTCTCTCTCATTTCATCTCAATTTATAACTCTCTCAAAACAATCTCTCTCATCGAAAACTCTCACTCTCTCAAAGCTTCCTCCCTCTCAAATTTTTTTTCATCTCTTCATTTTATCTCATCACACTCTTGTTCTTCTTTTTTTTTTTCTTCTACATCATTATTAGTAATTTGTAAATAGATTTTACATGTTATACTATTTAAAATTAAAAATGAAATTAATTTAATTTTTATATTTTTTTTTATCAAATGATGTTGTGTATGGTGTTACATATTACGAAAAATTCTTATGAATTAATTGGTTAATTCTAAATAAAATATTAGTTCAGAAGTCTTTCTACATATCTCAGAATTGTAAAATGAGGAGTATATATATTTAAGTCAAAAATCTCTTTTGATATATATGTAAATCACCTATTTATTTATTTATTTACTAATTTGGTACGTATAATTGTATTTAAAGCTGTGTCAAAATGATATTCACTGGGTGAGAATGTTCAATCGGAGATGTTCAACATTTGAAACTAATTAATTAATTATTAAGTAATTATAATTGTTATTCTTTTGTGTTAAAAATTTGAATTAGTTACCCAAAAATAGTAAAAGGTTAGAATCAATTTGACTATTATTGTTAAGTAGTGCTTTGTAATTTTGGTTAACTACTTGGTTTTAAGTTCAAAAGATTTCAATTCTAGATCATTTTATGGGTGTATTGTTTATGAGTATTTAATTAATTGAATATTTAATTAATTGAGTAGAATATATATTATTTATGTAATTTTGTATTTAAGAATTCTAAATCTATAACGTTTGGACTCAAATGAGACTTCTTATATTTTTTAAATGCTTTATGTTAATAGTCTTTTTTTATTATTTTATTGTATTTTATAAACCTAATAAGAAATATATATTCACGTTTAGGTTATGGAGGCGTCTACGTCAGGTGGATCCCAAAGATCGTCGTGGGTTTTGTAGTGACCTGAACTGCCCACTCTTCTGTGGACGCAGCCGCATCAGCGCTCCGCGCATATTTTTCATTCCGCCCCCATGTACAACAAGGAGTTGGTTTTAAAAAGGTCGGACAAGATTATCTGGGATTTAGTGGGGGAGCTAGATTACTGTCCGGACATCGTCTGAGAACAGATTGACAGGCTAGGGTTCGGTTTGTTCTCGAGGATCGGTAAAGTCCTATACGACCATCACTTAATTACGGCGTTGGTCGAGCGTTGGCGGTTTGAGACGCAGACATTCCACTTCACCATGGGAGAGACCACCGTTACGTTACAGGACATGGAGGTCCTGTTAGGTCTACGGATAGATGGTGATCCTGTGACAGGACCAGATGGGGTACCCCAGGATCCACCCGAATTCTGTCAGAGGTTGTTCGGCTTCATTATGGATATCAAAAAGTCGAAAGTCTCGCTTAGTAGCCTACATGAGCACATAGAAACTTTTAACCAGTCTGTCCCGCCTATACAGCTGCAGGCGTTTGCAGAGGGCGCGATGCTTCGTCGCGTACTTGCTTGCCGGGTACTTGTTCTGCGATAAGAGAAGCATACATGTAGAACTTTTCCTACTGACTCAGTTTGAGAATGAACATATCTGTGTACCCTTAATTCGGACAGCGCCCTTCTGGCGCATACGTACAACAGGTTGTCTGCAGTTGCACAGTTTGAGGCTAGAGATATTGATGCATGTGGGCTCCTCATCCATACATGGACTTGGGAGAGGATCGTTAGGATTAGACCGAAATTCCGTCGTGGTCATGTAGCGCCAATTGTTGATCTTCTATTGGCTGCGAGGTGCTGTTGGACCGATTTATCATTTCAATTCCTTATTGGAATCAATTTTTTTGTCTCCCAATGTTGTAATATAATGTATTGTCATGTAATTTCTTGATGCAGGTTGAGTAGGCGGCTGAGAAAAACTCAGGTGGCAAGCCGCAGTCTTGTGGCACTCCGGGATCCGTTGTCGTGGTTGGGCCCTGACGAAGTAAGTTCATATCAAATGATATGTGGGCGTCCGTCACATATCTCCACTTTTACCATATCGTGGAGCCACACCAACCAAACATGGTAACGCGATAGTTCGGGTTGGTGCAGTCTATTCCCTCCGACCCTCTTCTTGATCGAGAAACGCAAAATCGTCTTCATGCTTTGAAGAGGTCATGGAAGAGTAAGAATTGGGCGGAGAAGCATGCCGCATACCTTGACCATTAGAACATGCGGGCATGGTACGTCATCTGCGGTACTCCTGTTGGGTACCTAATGGTAGATGACGACTATTTCGATTGGTACAATAGGCGAACAGTCCAATTCGTTGAAGATCCTGGTCGTCGGCACCATAGGAGTGGTTACCGTGGCCACACATCTGTTGTACGATCCATGGTGCGTATATTTTAATTACATGAATACTAGCATTCAATTATCAATAAATATTATGTCTTATTTTATAATTGTTTGCAGTTGGGGATGTTTGGCTGAATATTTGGGAGAAACTTACGGCGGAATGATGACGATTCCCTCTGGACTGCGGAACAGATCACGAAGACGTGTCTTGCTACTGGCACGCAGATCACTGACCTGACAATCGGGTCTAGCCAAGGATACACACAGGTCGACTCATCACAGGGATACGACTTGCCCCATGCTAGGGTACGCGGGGGCCGCCACAGAGGACAACGAGCCACAGATGATGCTCCTCCACAGGCCGAAGCACCACCTCCTCTACCACCAGAGGCGTTTCCTCTCTCACAAGAGGAAATTCACACCCAAACAGCTGGTGCTACATCTCAGGGGTTCTTCATAGGACTATCATTTGATGTTTTTCGATCCGGTTCAGGCACGTCCGCCGCTCAATCTCAAAATCCAATATTTTCAAACTACACTGCATCTCGAGATTTTTCTGTGCTCTTAGATGATCCACAGTGTCTATCACAACCAATTGAGCGGGTGTTTCTCGAATTCTGGCGTCGCTGTTCCACGAGCAGTGCTTATCCGGGTATAACCCGTCAGCCAGTTTCAATCACCGGTAATCGATGATACGAATCGTGTCGGTTTCGGGGTTCAGCTACCGGTTTAGGTTTTGAAATTTATGCGGGATCGTCTACACACTGGGGTTCTTCATCTTATAAGGCTCAGCCAGACGAGGGCCCGATCAAAGATATTCTTGGACACGCTTACAACTTGCGTGAAATCAAAAATCCCCCCAGGTATCCCAAAAGTTGTAGTGATCCTAGACATATGGGACGGGGCATCAACATTGTTAGTTTTTCTTTTACTTTTTCCGACCACATATTTACTTATAAAATATGATTTTCATTTTGACTTGCCAATTTTTTATTAATAGCATAATATTGTTATGTTAATTTAAGGAAGCTCATGCCCAGATAATCAAATTCCCAAACTACATTGGTAAATAAAAAATGAAAGAAATAAACAATCAAACAAGAACGACATGTACTACTGTATTTATAAATTGTAAAAATAAAAGTCCGATCATTCGTCGTTATCATGATCATCATCGGATGACGGATTTCCATGCAATCCGTATAGGTCGTAAACCATGTTTGTCGGCAATCTGTCCTATGGCGGGTGGCTTATCTTACAGCCAGTGATGATATGATCGTATCTGCCACATCGACTACACGACGGTGGTCTTCGGCCTTTCATGTTGGCGTAGTCCATTGCTCATTTTTGTCTTAAAAATCTCTTCCGACCAGGACCGGAATGATGAACCATCCGACTATCATCCGATAAAAGCTGCCATTCCAGATTTTGGGGCCACAACTCATCGTCCACGGGATTTAAATCACCGCTGAACTGCTGCTTTCATCTCTTCATTTTGTAGTACGGAGCAACTAAATCCATGGGATCATACTCAATTACGGCCGCAACGGCCATTTTCATGCTAACAAGGGATCTGGTATGTCTCCCATTTTTTGCATGTGCATTTGCACTCTCCAAATCGAATCATATGTTTTTCCTCCGGACCCAGGACCACGTATTGCAGTTCTCACGGAGTATTTAAATTCATCTAATATGATTTTTTTCACCGTGTGCTTTCTGGCTCGCAACCTATACCTCTCATACGTCTCCTTATGTATCGGTGCAAGGACTTTGCCCAAGTATTGACTTTTTGTCCGCTTGTCGTAAAAAATTTTAACAGCTTTTTCGTGCGTTGCCTGGACGAAGGCTCTAATTGGCAATAGACGGTCACAACGCAACAAGTTGTTGTAACTCTCTGCATTGTTCGATGTAGTTATGCCCCACCGGTAGAATCTGTCTTCGAATAATGTCCATTTCTCAATCGGCAGTTTATGAAGCCCCGTACGAGCGGCTTCACTTTTATTTTACAAAGCCTCCCATGCAGCATGGTACTTACGCCGTTGAATCTCTGTACCGACGGTCCAACTTAGAGTTTTCACCCCTTTTGTTTTTTTATCTTGGACAATAGATTTGCTTGTAGGTGCAATATACAATACCTGTGCAAAAATAGTAAATTAAAAATTATCAAATGAAATTGATATGGCAACCTAGCCATTCTAGAATTTTATCAATACCTATGAACTCCCCAACCTGAAAATTTTTCATCAAGCTTGTCGATTGCAGCTAGGATGCCCTTATGACTATCTGATATGATACATGTGACCCTACGCCTCAAAAAAAATTTCTTAAGGTATTTGAGGAACCATTACCAATTGTGCGTAGATTCCTCGTCTACGATGGCATATGCGACGGGCACAATCCTTCCGTTTGATGTCTGGACCATCGCAATAATCCCCTTTTCCTTATATGCACCACGAAGATGCATAGCATCGATAGTAACTACTTGGAGACTGTGGTTAAATGTCGGTCTTGTAGCTCCGAAAGACCAATACACGTACCTGAATAAATATACAAAAGTAAATATGTTGTGTAAATTTTTTAGCATATGAAAAAAATGTAAAATCACGGTTCAAACCTAAAAATCTTTTTCGTCATATGTACACGTCCGTCCACCTTATGGAACTTCCACCGAACCTTCGTTCCATCATTAGAGTCTTCAAGCGCTTTCATGTAACTGGGTAACTCTCGGAAATTTGACTCCCAATCTCCGTACACCATTTACATCGCTATTCTCTTACCGTCTGACCCTTTTTTCTTTCCAATTTGAACGTCGTATACTCTTTCGACGTCCCGCTGAATACTCTTTATCTCTTAATTTGGACTTTCTCGTATCGCGTCCGCTATGACATGGGCAACATGACTTTGTGACACATTCATGTCGTTGCCTCTGGTATTTACTCCGTGGCAATTGTGTTCAGGACACCATTCAACCACTTTCCAAAAATCAGTTTCGCTATTCAGGAAAACTCAGATCCTCCAGTTGCAATCAATACCTTGACGTCGCTCTATGAAATAGTCAGGCTTGCGCGTAAGGCATTCTGCAACCCATATTTTCTTGGTGCTCTCCTTTACGTAATAGCCTCTTTTCCCGTTAGGTAGACCACCTCGCTATCGCATCATTAATCTCTTTCTTTCCCTTACTAAAATTTGTTTCGATCGTTATGGAATTAGGGTCGCTAGAGTACTTAGCTGGTGCAGGTGTCATGTGGCGATTTGATACGATGTCAGGTCCTTCCATGTTGCTATACACGTGATAAGTAGGTCGTACATGTGTTACAATAGGCTGGATGTAATCCTCGTCTTCAGAAGATTACTCGTCGTCAGAAGTCTCCTATTCTTTGCAATCTTCTTCCGACTCAATCAACGGGAGTCGGACAATTCTTCCTCGTCACTCTCTACTCCATTGTCATCCTCATCGTCACAAAATGTCTATCTGAGACCTACTTGACTGTACTTCGGTATGATATCCAGATATTTCTGCGGGAGTTTGATTTGAAGCGATGGAGATGAAGACTTCACGACTAATTGTCAGAATTCGATATATCCATGATAGTGAATCGTTATCATGGATCACTATAGGAGCTTGCCTTTTTCCATTGCCGTCCGTGTATATAAATTTGAGATACAACTGCACCGACTCTTCCATACGAATGCCGACATTGTTATACATTAATTCCAAAAATTCATCATAACTCATTATACGATCAATTACACATTGTGAGTCGGCCATACCGTAGCACACTAATTTATTATCCACTACAAGTAAAGAATTTTTTCAATACAAATTCAAATAGAAGAAAGACATATTGTGGTCGAATTATTGGAAGAAGATTGGAAGAAAAAATGCTTAAAAGAAAGAATGAATAATAAATGATTTGCGTCTGTTAGAAGAAGAAAAATGGTTATGAATGGTTTGTGCTGAAGGTCGGAGTTTTTATAGCGGTATGATACGACAATTCAACAACAATTCAATCATACAATGACAATTCAAGTAGTTCAACAACCATTCAACGAGCTAACACGTGTGTATCTAATTTTTCAACAAAATATGTGGTTCCTAAAATTCGAGCTTCACCTAAGATCGAGTTGCGAGATCGCGAACTTGAAAATTTTAAACAAGATCGAGTTTGAAGAACATGTTCTTAGTGTTTTTTTGCAAGATCGAGCTTATGGAAGTCGAACTCGAATTTTTTTTGCAAGATCGAGTTTACGGAAGTCGAACTCGAATTTGTTATAGCATTTTATAGCAAGATTGGGTTCTTGGAATCCGTTCTTCATTTTTTAAACTAAAAATCGTGAACCGAAAACACGATCTTCATTTTTTAAATTTTTTTAATTCACCAGAAAGGAAAATCGTATTTTGAGAGTGCGATCTTACAAACAACATTTTCGTGTCCCCAAAACACAAACTTTTTAATCACAATTTAACAAGTTCACGTTTTGAGAACCTGAAATTTCTATTCTACCTCCACCTCTCCGTTTCAATCCCTAAAACTATAGTGTACTCTAAAAAAAAAGGTCATGTATGCAATATACATATATCTTATTTTTATCTTTGACTTAAGTTGAATTATTTTATGTTATATCACTATTTATAAGAGGAATCTAAAGCTTCCTAGTTTACGAATCGTCGTCTATATTCTTTTTTCCCCTATAATTCTAAACATCAAACGTCATAACTTTTTAATTTTATCATTTACTATTTCCATCTCAAAATACATTAAAATCATTTTTTAATGTACTTTAATAACGTTTTGCCGAATTCAAAGAAGTTACATTATATATTATTTATGCGTTTTGTACTTTTGTCAACCTTTCATCTTCAAACTAATGGTATTCTAAATCCAAAACTAATATATATATATATATATATATATATATATTATACTGAAATTTTTGATACAATTTTATTCATAAATTATCAGTATTTATTTTGAGGAGTAGAACCTCCGACCTGCTTAAAATCAAAGGACTGACCGTTGGATCCCTTTTTTGTTGGCAATACATTAATATATTTATTATGTCAAAAATCATTAACCTAATTTTCATCTGCTAACGGTTATGTTTAGAGGCATTTTGTACTAGCGCTATAATTATGATCTAGCGCTATAATTATGATCATCAGAGATCATTTGGACATAAAATCATTTATTTTCCTCTTCTTATCTAATCTTCAGATATATTGTTTAGTTTAGGTCTTATGTAAGTTTCATTTTACAGATTTTTATATTTTTATTAAAGAAGACAGATCATTGCTGCTAATCATGAAATTGTCATTATAAAATCGTTAACCCATTATCCATCAAAATTCAAAGAGCATGTTAATTTATCTAATAAGTATGTGTTCACCACTCTTATAAATTTATAAGTAAATACTGTATTTAATTGTAAAATAGAATAAAATACTTCTACCGTAAGTTTTATTCTAAATATAGTAACTTTTAAGGTGAAAAATGTTTCCGATTATTTCAATATATGATTTAATGGTCTATATTATAATAATACCAGTGGTTCGTAATTCTAAAACATCGCTCAAAACCAAAAAAATAAAACATCGCTCAAAACATGACGTCTACGTGTAATAGTGGTAAAATGGATGATGATGACTTAAAGCACTAATAAACAATAATAGTTGTATGAGTCAGATATGGAGTAATTATATGTAGATGACATAAATGCGATATATCCACCTCTCAATAATTCATAATTCTAAAATATTAAACGTGTGTAGTGCATGTTACATATTATAATCATATAATCAAGCTACTACATGTATAAATAGCAACATTAATTCTTAGGTTTTCAATCAGGATATAAATTATTAAGTATAAGAGAAGAGAAACATATATAAGCTAGTAAAGATGAGTAGCAGAGTGGATAACTTCCAACTTTCGACTGAAGTGGTCACTCTTGAGAAAGAAGTAGGAAAGTTATACGATGAGAACTCGAGTACATGGGAATATGTATTGGGAAATCACATTCACCATGGCTACTACGAACCAAACGCTCCCATTGCCGACTTAAGGGAAGCCCAATTCCGGATGATCGAGGAATGTCTTCGTTTCGCTGGTGTCCCTGGTTTGTTCACTACACACATCTTTCGTGTTGTAATAAGATAATTTTAATCACATTATGTTTTTTCATTCTGAATTTTAATAACCTATTTAAGTATATCCGGATTTCTTGGCTTGCAGATGAGCCAGAAAAATTTCCGAAGAATGTAGTTGATGTCGGGTGCGGATTAGGGGGTAGCTCTCTTCACATGGCTAAGAAATATGGGGCTAAATGCCTTGGCATTACCTTAAGTGCGTATCAAGCTCAAAGGGCTAATGATCTTGCTGCTGCTCAAGGACTATCCGACAACGTCTCCTTCCAAGTTGCTAATGCTTTGAAGCAGCCATTTCCTGACGGCAAATTTGATCTTGTTTGGTCTTTGGAGAGTGGAGAACATATGCCTGAAAGAGAAAAGGTAACTGCATGAATGCCTCAGTTTAAACATCTTCTTATTTTTTGGATGTTAATTTAATTTCTGCATAAATTCTAGGGTTTTTTTTTAATCATCTCTAACATGGCATATTGCTCTATTTTAGAACAACAAAATTGAGAAATGTATTTCATCAAAGTTAATTAGAAAAATATTATTCTTAAGGACAAATTTGACTAACCACGAATTTTAATATGATTACCTAACAATAAACAAATTAACTGAATTAATCATACTGATTACAAAAAATTGTATACAAAGAATTAAATGTAAGTACACTCTCATGCTTTTCAACAGTTCGTTAGCGAATTGGTGAGAGTCGCTGCTCCAGGAGCCGCGATTATCATCGCAGCTTGGTGCCATAGGGATCTGGCTCCTTCTGAAAAATTCTTAAAGCCGAAGGAGACTAAGTTTCTAGACAAGATAAAGAATGCTTATCATCTCGCAGAATGGTGTTCAGTTGCTGACTATGTCAAATTACTAGAGTCCCATCCTGTTCAGGTAAATATTAAAGTTACCTTCCGCAACATAATTAATTAATGTGCATAGTGTCTTATCGATGAAAATGGCATTAATTTCATGACTCGCAATTGACAGGATATTAAGTCAGATGACTGGACTCGGTACGTAACCCCATTTTGGCCTCAGGTTATCGGAAAAGGATTAACGTGGAGGGGTTTTTCATCGGTGTTGTTCGGCGGTATGCAAATCTAATCCATTTCTTGAAATATTATGTAACACCTCTATCCTACAGAGGTTATATCATTTGGTCTACACTCTACATTTTGATAGTACTGTTAATTATTCTTACAGGTTTTAAGACCCTTCAAAAATCATGGCCAATGATTTGGATGATTCAAGGATACAAAAGAGGTGTTATTAAGTTTGGTATTGTTACATGTCGCAAGGCCAAATGAAAAAGACCGGTAGCAAGATGCCGGAGTTCGCTCACAATATGATATATAAGAATGAATGATCATCTTTCGTCTTCATATAAGTAATATATACTATTGGATGTTGTTAAGAATTACTTGTCGGCATGAAATGTTGAAATTTTCGTTATTTGTGTAATAATTTACAAGCATCTCCTTGATACTTAGTTCGCGTGTATTTGAATGTTTATTGATTTAATAAAAAGTTGTGAACGATGTTGCATTACTTTATCGAGTAATTTTTTTAGTAAGAACTTCCTAACTTAACATGTAATCTCACATATATCCTGATTACCTTGTGCATTATAAAATCATATGAATTTGCACTAAACACTAGTATATGTTTAAAAGTACATTCAACCATGTTAGCGCTGGACTCTACAATGGCGTCGAATATTGAATTTGAGGGACACACCGACTCATTTGCTGGACAAATTGACATAAATGACCTAGTCAACTGTAACTTGAATGAATTTATAAGGGGGGCCCAACTGCGGTGAAGTTTGCTATACATCTTTTTGGTATATATCCATGTACATCTGGTCCATTTTGACGATTTTACCTTTCATTTCATTTATTTGATGTTTGGAATGAAGGACAAAATTTGTCCAAAATAAATGAAATGTACATGGATGTATACCAAACATGTGTCGACCAACTGTTCATTAATTCAAAACTTGTTGGATTGTAATCGTCTGAGTCAAATATGAATGAGATATTGTACTTGGAAGACTTGTCGCAGTGGATTTATACTAAGAAAGTTTGCTATTTAAAATATCGTTTAAATGAAAACGTTTATTTAACCGGACCTATTAAGATATTAAGTAATGATATATAACGATCTTTTAGTCCTAGTCCATAATAAATTAGGAGGTACATTACAAATGAAATGTTCCTAGCATAAAATAATTATTTTAGAGGGAAGAATAAATTAATTTTACTTTTTTTTTTTTGAAGTAAAAATTAATTTTACTTAATAGGACAGTAGATGAGATTTTTTGTTGTTGAAGTTATAATTAGAATTATGTTAGTTAAAACTTTAAAGTAATTCTGCATAATATTATATGTTTATAAAATTAAAGTAAGTTGATTCTTTGTTAAAAAAATTAATGAATAGAGAAGAATATATTATTGTATAATATATTATTGTATTCTGGAAAAAAAGAAGTAAGAAAAAGAAGCCAAATTTTTATAAAATATTTGTGTAAGGGAAGAATCGAACTCAGATTGCCATGTTTGTAGGTTGCGCTGTGCCAACTTGCTGATTACGCGCATCACATACGTGAATGGGAATTAAATGATGAAATCATCACTTATTCGGTTTGATCCATTAACTGATATTAAGTGGTTAAGTTTTAATAAAAACAAATGCACTTAATATGTTTATAAATCTGATTCATTCGGATTAAAAAAAATTAAGAGGTTCATTAAGTGTAAATAAATACATGCTTAGATTAATTTTAAATTTTGTTTTATAACAATTAACATTATTTCTGTTTTTTAATAGTTTATTTAATTTTGATTAAGTGTAATTTTTCTCTTATAGAATAAAATACGTAATATATGTGTCTGCTAAACTATATTCAAGAAAGACAAATCAATTAAGATCTTCAAAGAGTAAACATAAAGATGCTGACTGATATTGTACATTTATGTTTAGATCAGAATCTCATAATTAACTCTATAAAATAATTATAGGAATGATATATTATATACTGAAATTCATTTATTTCTTCCTTTTTTGACGTTCTGAATGAGATTCAAACTTTCAACTTCAAAAAATATGATATTGTTGAAAATAAGTTTGCTAAAATAAATAAATTGGAATAACAAATTGAAATCAAAATTTCAGATAGTTTTACTCAGAATTAAAACTACAAATTACTACACCCAGACCAAGTTGTAGTAGTAAATACATACTAATCCTAACCAAGTAACCAATGGTAATTGTGACATCTTACCTATTAGCCCACTACCCGCAGTCAAAATTGATGGTTTTATGTTTATATGCATCCTTAATTTCTTGTGTTTATTTATTTATTTTGTTTGACAGAATTATTGGTTTGTATTTAGTCTTATATATAATATTATCACCAACTTACAAAGTTACAATTAGCTTCTCGTTAACACATATATAAAAGCAACAAACCCCGACTTCAACGCTACTACATATTCTACTTTGAACATTTCCTGATTGATGGATTTTTTCCAGAATCATCCTCAAGCCAAGAAAGAAACCAAGCTAAGGTGAGAAACCGATCAAGCAAACTAACATCAGCCAAGAAAATTGAAGAAGAAAATTCCCATTAAAAAAAAAAAAGAATATATCATCTCGACATTTTGAGAAATGGTAAAGCGAAAAGGAGATGTTAGGATATACATTATTTGGAGCTTCTTCTTTGGTTGTGTTATAACTGGTGGTATATTTCTTATCCTATACCTCATCCTTCCGACGACAGAAGCTTTCGCTTGGTACGCTGTTGCCGGATTCATTCTTGTAGGAGTCCCATGGGCATTCTGGCTAGTGGCATACCTTTACAAGTGTTGTTTTCCATCATCTTATGATCCGCAAATAAATGAAGATAATAATTTCCTAAACAAAGTATCTAGCGGCCAGAACAATAATTTTACACCATCGACCGGTGGATCCCCTAAGGTCATGTCGCCTGTCACAACATCGTCGACCAAGAAGGATCGAGAAGAAAAAGGGTCTAATTCCCCAGCGCTGTCTTCTAGTGGGCCTCGTCATGTGCAATTCGGCGCTGTGATGGTGATGGGGAATGATAGCGTTGGTGGCGGGGCACAAATTGATCGGGAAGCGATGGCAAGGCAAGCAGGAATTATTGATGACGATGATGACGAAGGAGAAAGTGAAAAGAAAGATCAAGATAAAAAAGAAGGGTCGACCCAAAGTAGTGTATCTAAAGAAAATGATGAGCGATTGAGATTGACGGTTGCCTCTTAATAATCAAAGTACATATTCCTGTCATACATTCAAAAGTTATGAATATAGAGAAGATTTTTCTGCACACACCATCTAACTTCACTTCATTGCAACGATTTTAATGAAAGTGTGCCAATACGGAGGAATTTTTATTCGTCCCTCAAGAGAGAATGCGGCTATACACACACGCGCGTAAATAGGTGGATATACTCGATCAAGAGATGGGGATGTTTGATGGAGTGATTTTTTTCAAATATTGTTGATCAACATGGAGGGACAAGATTTCAAGAAAAAAATCATTGAGCGACGAGTCCATGTTTTTAACATTTTTTTTCCTTTTTGATTTTTCTTTTCACAAGCATTTTTTCATGAGCCTCTTCTCGTAACAAGTAAGGACCCTTCAACGATTGAAACCATCTCTCTAAACTCTCTCTCACACAAAATCCTACTTGCCTCCTTCTCTTTTCTCGTCGCCGCAGCCGCCCCTCCTCCTGCGGCAAGGAGGGCACTTTTTCCATGTAGATGTTTTATTTCTCTCCTCCAGCCATTCTTTTCAAATCTGGTTCTTTTCCTTCCTCCTAGTTCTTCCCTCCTCTGTTCTCTTGTGTGTGGCTGCCGGACATGACGTCTTTCGGCTCCTACGGTGATGGTTTGGCTCGGGTGATGCGTGTGGAGGGGTTTTTGTGGCGTGGTTCTCCTCTTCCGATAAATCAGTCAGCACCTCTTCTTCTTCTCGTTATGCCTCCTCGTCGCATTTAAGGGGGGAGCAAGGGGTCTGGTAGGGATCACGATCCCCCCAACGTCGAGAAAATTTCTTAAATCATAGGTATTTTCTTAAAAAAGATTAAAACTTATGTATAAAATTATTATTTTCACTAAACATGTACATAACATAACTTGGTTGGAGTGGTTAAGGCTTTAAACTTGTGACAACTCACATTGTAAAGGGCAAAAGTAACCGTTTGGTCCCTGTTTCAAACGTTTCTGAACTGTTTCGTCCCTCCAAACATAAATCGAACCAAATGGTCCTTCGAACGTTAATTTTTGAACTCGTTAGTCCCTCAACCCTGACGGACGTTAATTTTGGTCGATCTGTTACTTTTAGCCAATCATAGAGTGACACGTGTCACTTACGTGTAAAAGAACGCCACCGAGACTTTTTACATGTAAGTGACACGTGTCACTCTATGATTGGCTAAAAATGACAGATCGACACTTTATGTTTGGAGGGACGAAATAGTTCAAAAACATTTGAAACAGGGACCAACGATTCAGAAACGTTTAAACCAGGGACCAAACAGTTTAAAAATGTTTGAAACAGGGACCAAACGGTTAGTTTTGCCCTTTAAATAATTATATAAAATGTGCTTCGTATTTATTGTTAAAATAATAATATTAATGATATTATATTTATATTCACATTTGTAATGTCGACTGTTACGAAAAGACGTATCGCATTACTTTGTTTTGGCTCTTTTGTTTTGTGTAGAAACTGATTATACTCATAGAGAGAGTACCATATGTCGTCAAGTTGATAAAGTTTCATATTTTTGAATTTTTTTCAATTCAATTTTACACTCATTAATCGATTATTCGAGTTGTCTATTTCAGTTCGAAATGTTTTGGGTTTGCCTTTACTCGTATCAAATCGCTAGTACCGAGTCGATTTGAATCAAAACCACATTGACTAGCCTGGTCCGAGTTCCGAGTATAACGAGACTGGTCGTTTTTAAGATCGAAATCGATCTTCGCCACATGTACTCATAGATATGCTTCTAGACAAAAACTACAAAAAAGATACTACACTACTATAAATTAAAGTGATGTGAAATGAGACTAAGAACCGACACTAAATGAATGATTAATTATCAAACGAGTATCCATTAATTATAAATATATAAGTATTGAATCAATTATTTTATTTATTGAGAGAAAATTATTCATGTTTAGGATTGGCAATTTAGATTCAATCTGATCCGTTGTGGATTGGATCTAAAAGTCTGCGGATCGGATCGGATACGGATATAGAAATTTATTATCCGAAAGATCCGATATGTTATTATATTATATTAAAATAATATAATATTATTAGTATTATTATTTTAACAATAAATACAAAACATAATATACATAACTATTTAAAGGGCAAAAGTAACCGTTTGGTCCCAGTTTCAAACGTTTCTGAACCGTTTGGTCCTAGTTTCAAACGTTTTTGAACCGTTTGGTCCTTAGTTTAAACGTTTTTGAACCGTTTGGTCCTTATTTTAAAAGTTTCTAAACTGTTTCGTCCCTCCAAACATAAAGTGCCAATCTGTCACTTTTAGCCAATCATAGAGTGACACGTGTCACTAACGTGTAAAAAAATGTCACCTAGACTTTTTACACGTTAGTGACACGTGTCACTCTATGATTGGCTAAAAGTGACAGATCGACCAAAATTAATGTCCGTTAGGGTCGAGGGACTAACGAGTTCAAAAATTAACGTTCGAGAGACCATTTGGTTCGATTTATGTTTGGAGGGACGAAACAGTTCAGAAGCGTTTGAAACAGGGA
Source organism: Rutidosis leptorrhynchoides (assembly GCF_046630445.1). NCBI lineage: Eukaryota > Viridiplantae > Streptophyta > Magnoliopsida > Asterales > Asteraceae > Rutidosis > Rutidosis leptorrhynchoides. Next base: position 35,295 of record NW_027266451.1, on the reverse strand, counting down.
CCGAACGGTTACTTTTGCCCATTGTAAAGCTACGTGGAAGTCGATGTGCTATAGTAATTGATATGTACTATCCATATCAACAAGTTGCAACTTCTTTTCGAAAGTTGCCACCGCATTTGGGGAGCCCTGTCGTTACAAAACTTATATCCATTAAATCTTGGTTCCATTCTTGGAAAACACATTTTCTCCTTTTTGAAGTTGATTTTTTTTTGGAAGTTTTGTAATTATTATTTAGTCCACCCCATATCATTTTGCTGGCTCCGCCCCTGGTCACGTCTCCCCCTGTCGTTCCTCTTCATCGTGTTGCTGTTGGGATTCTTTTGATTGCATGTGTCGTCGCCTCTCCTTTCTTGGCATTAGTCTTCTCCCTCTTTGAAAATCCGCTTATCTCTCCGCTTCTCTCGTCAGATCTCCCTCCGGTAGCCGCGTGGTGGTGTTTTGTGATGGCTTGTCAGAGTATGCTTCTATTCATTACATATCACTCTCGTCGGTCTTCTTCTCCCCTCTAGTTTACTTGCCTGCTACCTGAAGTAGTTGGTAGGCCATTGCGACTTTCCTTTGTCTGTGCTGAAGGTTTTTTCGATTTCCTTCTTCGGCTCACATTTCTTGGGCCCAACTTGTTTACTTGTTGGGCCTTGTTGTTTTGTTTTCGATTTGTGATTGGTGGTTGTGGTTGTTTTTGTAGCCTCTATTTTGGTGAATTTCGTTTCGTAATGGTTCATAGCTAATATCCAATGAAAATCGTGTTGATCGGTCTATCGTCTATGATAGTGTCAACATTTATATTCGTTATTTCCATTATTTTAAAATTCTCCTAAATTTTGGATATACTTATTATGAGCTAATGCTTAGTTGTCGATTGTCGCAAGTGACAATATCAATTATTCTGATAATTATAGTTTGTAACTAATTTTTGGATGTTAAGCATAGTCAAAGTTTTTGTCTTCGTATGAGGACAAGGGAATTTTAGTCCATAATTTTTCTATGTTTTTCATCTTTATTTCGATTCCCCTTAGCTCTATGTAAAATTGTCGAAATCTACGACCAGCTGTTGTATTCTCCTTATTATCGAAAGAAAACTACTATCAAAAGAAAAATGACCCTTCAACAATATGTGGTTATAGGAGTATACTGTAAAACATAGAGGATTGGCAAATGTCTTCCAGTTAATCACGATGGTATTTCTTCAATTGTCTATAAGATGTCGAGGTGGACAATCCTTTACTGGACTCTTGACCATTGTGGTCGTCGTTCGCAATGGCATAGGTAGAGTTGAAGTTCAATAGGTTCAACAGGATTTGATTTGCATTTTTCTTTAGATTCAATTTATATTTTTGAGGGTAGATTTTAAAGGTTTTCAAAAGTTTAGGGATATTCATTTGGAGACCCCTAAAACATATGTGGTTCCACCATTAGGCATTTGTAGCTACTATCTTTTTTCTTATGGTTAAGACATCGTCTCATTCATCGAGAGAAATTAAATATTCGAATAATTATATACGTTAAAAAAAAACATCACTAACATGCCATCGTAATGATCCTTGGACGGTCAAGTTAGCTACAAAATAGTTCTCAATGTGGTAAATACGGTTTCAAGAGTACTCTTATATTGCCGATCAAAACGTAAATTAATAGTTAAGATATTTATTTTCTTTGAAAAATCATGAATTCGATTTTTGGGGAGAGAATTTTGGACGAAAAAATAATACTCTTCTACTGTACATAGTACCTGACAAAAATGTCACTAATTCCAGTCGCTAATATATTCGACAACTACTCCCATAAAACAAATCTGTGTAATGAAATAGTAGATAAATACTACATCTGATCACACAATTTTTCATTGAGACTCGTTATCACTGTCAATCTCTTTAATTTTACATTTAATTTTTGAGTTTTTAAATATATTTAAAATAGAATTCAAACTTCTCATATTGACTCAGAGGAATTGAAAAATCTAGCATGAATGCGTTAACTTTTTTTTTACCAGCAATAATTGCAAGATTATATATGTTTCCCTTTCTATCATTCAATTTACAATTAGAGTATGACTTAGTAATAGATTATATATACTAAAGAAATAATAGTATCCTTTTTTATAAAGTTATTATATAGAAGGGGTAGTTGAATATCATGTTTATAAATACATTGAGTTGAAAATTATTTGAGAATGAAGTGAACATATAGAAGGAGTAGTTGAATATCATGTTTATAAATACATTGAGTTGAAAATTATTTGAGAATGAAGTTAACGCAAAAATATATTATTTACAAAAACATACTATTTACCTGAGAGAGTAAAAGGTGAAATATTAATATTGCCTGAATTTTTATGGTATTGATAATATTAAAATAATGTCAACTAGAATATGACTTAATAATAGTTGAAGCGTTTTTTCTTTTGAGAGATTATGGATTCGACTCTTGAGATGGGTAGATAAGAATATATGTTAAAAAATTAATAATATTAAAATACTTTCCAATTTGAGATTGATCATTTCACTATTAGAAATTAGAAATTAGAAATTATCTTTATTTCCTTGATCATTCACGGATATGATTTTAGAAATTAAAGGCTTTCTTTAGATCGATAAAAATAGTTACGTTCTTTAATTAACTAGTCAGTAGGCATGTCCGTTGGACGGAAAGTCCGTACCTTTAATAATAAATAATTTAAATATATATTAAAAAAATTATATAATAATTATTTGCATTAAAAATTATTAAATCTATGTCAAATATTATATCAAAAGAAAATTACTTTAACTTTAAATTAATTAGAATTATTTTGATTTTATTTCAAAATCTACAATCCTATTAGAATTAAAAATTTATTTGTTTGAAAAATAAGATATGTCCGTTTGAATTAATAATAGGAAAACATATAACGGATTTTTATTAAGAATAATAGTTTAATAAAAAAAATTGAAAAAAAATAATATATATTTTAATTTGATTAGGAATAATTTTTTTAGCAATATGCCCGTTTGAATAGGAAAAAAAGAAGATGTGTCCGTTTTAATTAGGATTAGAAAAAAAAATATAATGAATTTTAATTAGGAAAAATTATTAAATAAGAAAATTTAGAAAAAAATATAGTGTTTTATAATTTTATTAGGAATATAATTTTATTGTCTTTTGATTTCCTAATTAGAATAAGAAAAATCATGGATTTAAAATTGTAATTTGAAACCTAATTAAAGTTAAAGTTCTAAATGAGGAATATAGTTTAATAAAAAAATTAGAAAAAAATAATATATATTATTATTTGATTAGAAATAATTTTTTTAACAATATGCCCGTTTGAATAGGAAAAAAAGAAGACGTGCCTATTTTAATTAGGAATATGAAAAAAGAATATAATGAATTTTTATTAGAAAAATTGTTTAATAAAAAAGTATATAGTGTATAATAATTTTATTAGGATTTTTTAAAATAATGGATAGGAAATTGATTAGGAAACAAATTATTATATTAATAAAAAGTAATTGGTAGAATTTTATTAGAAATCATTATGTTTTTATTGTATTTTGATTTCCTAATTAGAAAAGGAAAAAAATAATATCATTGACTTAAAATTATAACTTGAAACTTAATTAAACTCAAAATTCTTATATACAAATATCAGACTACTATTCGTTAATAAAAAGTCATGTGACGGATGTTGATTTGACAAGAACATTTGCAATTAAATTACAATTATGACAAATTAAAAAAATCTCTTTATTATCTATAAAATTAATCCATATTAAAAAAATCCTTTATGTAAGCGATTTAGTGTCAATATGAAAGTATTATGTTGATAACTAAGTAATTTTGACGATTTAGCGATGCTCTAAGTCATACTCATAATGGTGCATGGTTTCTTTTTTACATCAAAATATTTTTTAGAAGTTAAACTCAGTTACTCAGACTTCAATTTTCAGCAGATCAAATCATTCATAACTATTTCCTTCATTCCATTTTATTTGTCTAAAAATATATTTTTAAAAATTTCAATATGTTTGTCCATTTATAAAATCAATGTGAAATTTTACTATTATATCCTTTATCCTATATCTATGGTGACTTAGATTTAAAAATTACAAAATTAATTATTAGAGATAAATTAGTCAAAAAAATATATATTTATTCACTATTTGTATAAAATGCAGTTTTTGGACAAATAAAATAAAATGGTAGGAATACATCGAATAATACACTTCACATCTGACTGAAAATGCGCCAAAGTATGAGCAACAACTTTGCCGGCTCTCTTAACATGTTTAAGATAATTATAATGCCAACTTTATTTCTACAATAAAAACACCATATGATAAAAAAAAAATACTTATATTAAATTATGGCTAGATGTAAACTGAGATATGAGAATAATAAAGTGAAAAATATGTATCAAGAAAATAAATAGGATTAATATGAAAAGATAAGTACTATCAATGTTATTTTACAATCTAAAAATAAATATTTACGAACAAGAATAAGTATATTATAAATAAGTAAATAGAAGAATTCACAAGTAAATAAAATAAATAAATATTTTCATAAAAATTAGTTGTTATGTTTTAAATTGGATAGTTAAAATAATTTTTTTTTTTTTTCGATTTTGTGGACATTTAAGAGAGTAGCCAAATGTTAATAAATTTTTTATCAGTAAGTTTAAGATTCTTACCATCTTGGGATTCCGTTAAATATGAAAATTGTGCATAAATAAATAACTAATGAAGATTGTCAAATCCATCATGATTCACCAATATAGTGAAATTGACCGTGAAAAATAATCAACTAAAACTTTTGAGAAAATAATTAATGAAAGAATAATTCTATCATTAGTGATATTGATGATCATGCATCAACTTTATATATGTAATAATTCTATTATCAATAGTAAATCAGAAACAAAATTAAAGAAAATGGTTTTACGTCACTCAACTCTCAAATCTATTTCGAATTCTAACTTAATGTAAAAAATAAATTATATATTGAAATAATTGTAAAACAGAAAGTCAATCAAATATCGTGTTAACAATTTAAAAGTGGCACATAATTAAGACATTCTTTACTAAAGGAAATATGCAAGCTGGTATGGCGGTGGGGATTCAATATAGTGGCGGTGAAGAAGGCGGGGAGACGGTGGTGGTGATGGAGAAGTGGTTGGTGATAATGACAAAGGAGTGGGAGGGTTGGCTGAGGTCTAATGACATGAGGATAAGTATATATATTAAAAAACTATTAGGAGTGGAAGGACTGGGGTAAAGTGAGCTATGTTGACATGGCGGGAGAGATATAAAATCTCATTTGCTTGTGATGGTGGTGTGGTGCAGGAAAGAGGCAGCCATTGAGGCGACATGGAAGGTGCCGCATGGGGTGAAGGGAGGAGGGGATGAAAGGAGGAGGTGTTAATACGAGTTACGTTGGTTTGGTTAGCGGGAGGATCATGGATGTTTGCTATAATGGTGAGGACGTTGGTGAAGTAATATTTAATAAAATTTAATTAGTATCTATTATTTGATTTTATTTACAAATTTGTCCTCCAAATTTTGATGGTACACAATGAATTCATTATTGAAATTAGAGTTTTCAAATTGAATGAGTAGGTTAGGTCGACCCAAAATGTAATTGGTAAGAAAATTATCGTATTATGTCATATTAAGTTAAAAAATTACATTAATTATTTTTAGAGGAGTTTGAGAAAATGATCTACAAATAAAATTATATATTATATTTTTGCACATTTAATTTATACAGTAGAATTTTAAGTTTATAAGAAAATGTGTAACTTAAAAGTTTATCAATTTAAAAAGATACATCATACTTTATATCGACATAAAAACATCAATAAATAAAATAAATTAATAAATTTAGTTTTAATATTTTTTAAAATTTTTCAATAATAATTTATATCAATATTAATTATTCCAAATTATATTTATAACTAGTGCTTTTGCATGAATCCTAAAAAATAAATATGTGCTTGAGAGGATTTTATCAACTAAATATGCTCTTTTTTTATCACAATATATATAATTTTACAAAATTTAATCAAAATTAAGAAAAAATCTCTTTTGATGAAAAAGTACTTAATAAAATAATTCCAAAAAATTATAATGATAGCAGTAGTGTGGGATTGGTGGTGGTTGGAGATGGTGATATAGTGGTGTTGGTGGTGGCGGTGGCGGGTGGTGTGACACAATTAGCACGGGAAATGGTGGTGATGCTACTGGGTGGTGTGATACGATTAGCGAGGGGAATGGTGGTGGTGTTGATGGGCAGTGATGACCATGATGCTGGTTGTGGTGGTGATTGGTTTTGGTGAAGTTTGCAGGTGGCGATGGCAAATGGTGGTGGCAAAGATGTTGGTGACGAGTGGTGGCAGATGGTTAGAAAGGTAGGACGGTAGATATTTAATTAAACTAATTATCTTAGAACATTGAAAGGGTAGAGAGAGATTTTTTTAAAAAGAATTCTCAATATAATTAAGAAAATATCAATGATACTATAAATTCCAAAACAATATGCATTCAAATAATTTAATATTTATTGAAAGTCAAATCAATTTTTATTATGATTTTTTTTAATATAATAATTTTCACAAAAATTTTTAATAATTAGAATTACAATATAATTTTTTCACATAAAATTAATAACATTCGTACGAAAACGCCCCCCAACAGTAGTATGTGGTAATATATTGATAGTGAATATAATTGTCTATTTTTTTTGACAATTGAGAGACTATATAACATTTTAGACAGGTCCTTCTATTTATATAAATTATTTGCACGAATCTTTATAATTAATTTCGATAAAAATTAACTATATTTAAAAAATAAAATTAATTAAGAGTCTATCAACAACATTAAAACATAAAATTACATAAATTAATTAATTAAACAGTACTAAACATTTCGTGCAATGTACGGACCCGAGAAAAAAGTTAATCATTATATATTGTCCTTTGAGTGACCCCTGTCTGTCTCTCTATATCTCCTCTTCGTCTGTTTGGAATCAAAACATTTTCCTTCATTGTTCAATCTAACGATTTGATTCGTTCATTTTCCAAGATCCACGTACGCCATTGCTTAGTATACTCTTTGTTGCTGAAGTATCTCATTTCTTTTTCACATATAATTCTGCAGATTTGATGTCTTGTTTGTTTTAGTGAAGACTTTGCAACGATATCAAATCTTAAACTATACTGTATTGTGAAAAATGCCCAGCGTGGAATTATGTTGAAATTATATTGTGCTCAGGAATCGTATCGGATCTTATTGGATTGGATTGGATTGATTTGATTTGATATTCTGGTTGATTATGAGCTGACGAATCTAAATCTCTTTACATTTGATTTTCAAGGTAGCCGCTCGAAGAGTGTCAAATCTGAAGATCTCGATCGTAATGAGTAACGAGAATGGCTCTGTAATCAGTAATGGAGATGTGAAATTACCTTTTAAGATCTTCGTAGGTTACGATCCGCACGAAGATATTGCTTTTCAGGTCTGTAAGCATTCTGTCCAGAAGAGATATTCGATTTCTGTCGAGATCATGCCCATAATACAAGCCGACCTTAGGAAAAATGGCCTTTACTAGCACGAACGGAACAAATTGGAGAGCACCGAATTCTTGTTTACTCGATTCTTGACCCCGCACCTTGCTAATTACCAAGGTTGGGCGATGTTTGTGGAATGTGACTTCCTCTACTTAGCCTATATTAAGGAATTAAGGGACATGGTCGATGATAGTGACGCGATAATGTGCGTCCAACACGATTACACTCCGAAAGAGGCGACGAAAATGGACGGGGCCGTGTAAATAGTGTATCCTAGGAAAAACTGGTCTTCTATGGTGTTGTACAATTGTGGTCATCCCGAGAACAAGGTTTTGACACCGGAAATTGTAAATACGCAGATGGGTGCTTTTCTTCATAGGTTTTAATGGCTTGAGGATGAAGATATTGGTTCTATACCGTTTATTTGGAATTTTCTCGAAGGGCATAACAAAGTTGTTGAGAATGATCCTATGACGGACTCGAAATCGATACATTATACTTGTTGAGGACCGTGGTTCGATGCTTGGAAGAATTGTGAGTTTGTAGATCTTTGGTTGAAAGAGATGGATGAATACTTGAGGGAGAAGAAAAAAACAGATGAGAATTGAATTATGGAACTAGGTAGCTTGGTACAGTTGGATTGGATATGAATTTGTACTTTCATTGTAGAGCGAAAGTTTATTCTTTATGCTTCAATCTTTACTTGTATTCTTAGAATCAGGGGCATGGTTTCACGGATAACTTCAATTCCTCTATGGTTGTTATCTAGGAAAATATAAATGCTTCTCCGTAGTTAATACTCCCTTTATATCGCATTTCATGATGTTTTGTTTGTTTTAGGTTCATCCAAATATTATTGTGTAAATTTAGATGTAATACAAAATATCATATATCAGATAGTAATAAACATTTGGGGGTATTGTTCCACGGAAACAGATAAGGAACGCATATTCTGTTTTCCGAGTATTTGTGGATTTAAGGTTGAATAAGCAGAGTTTGAAATGTTTATGCATCTGTTTGTAGCTCTGTATTCATATCATGGATGTGAAATGTCAATATTTCACTCGACGAAAGCAACACTCGAAACCAGAAAACAAGAACAAATTACAACCATGAGAACTAGTAGATGAGACATGACATCAAAAACAAAACAATAATTGTTGAATCTGATTTGAAACACAAGATGTTGCAACCCTGGATTGTTCCACGGAAACAGATAAGTAACGTATATTTTATTTTTGATACAACATTTTTATTTTGTAAGCCAATGTATAGAATTTTTCAAGTTAAAGATTTGCTTCAATGTCTAACTATCCTAAAATATCTCCATCACATACTAAATTTTGCAATACTAAATCAACTTCTTCCTCCTTTTCTTAGTTAAATCCACGTGAATCAATCTCTAAAGTATTTTTATTTTATTTTTCGTTTTTGTAAAAATGTGATAATTAAAGTTTTAATTTTTTTTTTTTTTAAAAAGAAGAATATATGTGTGTGAGAGAGAAGAGAGATGAAACAAGTCAAAATCAAGACAGATGGGATGAGGGCTCGAGTACACGTATTATGCTGACATGGTCCACGTCTACGCAATTGCTTCGCTCAATTTTGTTAAATTTTCTTTCCACCAATACTAGTAATTTAATAAAATAAATAAAAAACAACGAACAATTCATTTATTTAAGAAATTAAATTAAATAAAAGTAAAAATAACCATCACTGCTCAAAAGCCGCCATTTCTAAAACCCTCTCCTTCCTTCTTCTCCCTCTTCTTTCTCCTTCACTCTTTTGTTTTGCAAAATAGAATAGAAAAGAGTGACCAAATCAAATTCTATACCTTTTGTATTAAAATTGAATAAATAAATGTTTGTTTATATCTCGAAGGAGGAATTTAGATTGAAATCCCTGCAATGAGGTTTGTATCTTCTCTTCCGTCTCTGCAAATAATTCTATTATTTGTTTTTTTAGGGTTTTTGGACGTGGGTCAGTCTTGATTTTGTGATATATTTCGTCTTTGGGGTTGAATTTGATGCTTCATTTTGTATCACAAACGATGTCAGTTTTGGATTGTTTCAATTTTTGCAATGCATTTTTATGCTAAAATGGGTTTATTGGAACTGGAGAAAGGTTGTATTTATATACTACTTAAACATCCCGTCGTCATTTTGGGTTGCTTGAGCCAATTTTCCTTGTTTTGGTACTTGGAACTTTATGTATGGTGTAAAGGTAATGTTAGCTTCTTGTGTTACTTTGTAATATAATGTTTACATCTGTTATGTAGATAGCAATGGAATTTTGGTGCATTGTCGATGTAGGGCTTACTCCCTAGTTCTTTCAAACATTTTATTTGATCTAAAAAGATGAAACCAAAAACAAATGAGCCGTCAAGAGGTCAGCAATACAGAGATATTCAGGGTGAGAGGCCGAATTGGATTCTTATAGCAGGTGGTGCCTTGTTGAGTACATTATCAATTCGTTTAGGTTGCAAGCTGAAGCAGGCAATTGAGACAAGGCAACAAGCCAGTTCTAGTAACAGCTTCAAAGGTTTTTGTATTATAGAAATTTTTATTTCAACCGGTTGGTTTTTGACTATTACTGTTCCTAACATGGAATGTTTGTTTGATATTATGGGATTGCAGCATCTAAGAGAAGCAGATCACCTGCTTCTTGTTCCAAATCGGACATTTATTCCTATGCTCAAGATGACGATGGTAGCTTCAACTGCGTTTCAGGCATGAACTTTGTTTTTCACGTGTAGTTTATAATGTGTGTGAACTATCTGATAATTAGAATACAACTACGGCAAGTTTCAGTAATCCTGGTAGATCATATTTCCATGAGATAACTAAGTTGTTTTTTGCTGTAAAAATTGACCTTTTAGTAAGAGCTACCAGTTCGGATGTTACTTATATCACATTAAGTGCTTCTGGTTTAGGTATGAATATATCCGCATCATTTCCTTTGGTTTCATAAATTATGGAATTTGTTGCAGGAAATGAAGGTTCATCGGAGGTGAAGCACCAACCTAATGGTCAAATGCTGTCTGAACCTGACGTCGCTCTCCCTTTGGTGGTGGTTACACCTGAATTCAACAAGGAAAACAGTATTATGTGGGCATCGTCTCCGGATTGCCTTGAATTACCTCGAAAACCAGTCCACCATTCAAATTGCTCGGACTCGCCATGCGTGTCTGAATCTGGTTCTGATATCTTCAGCAAGAGAGAAGTCATACAGAAACTGAGGCAACAGTTAAAGAGAAGAGATGATATGATTCTCGATATGCAAGACCAGATTACAGAGTTACAGAGTTCCGTCAACTCTCAGTTGGAGCATTCCGTCCTTTTGCAGTCGCAACTCGAATTAGCTAACGGGGACTTGTTTGAGTCCGAGAGAGAGATTCAGAAACTGAGGAAAGCAATTGCTGATCATTGTATGAACAGTAAGCCTTCAAACAATCCGGCTTGGCCATCGGTGGCAAGAAATGGGCATGGGAATGGATTTCGTGATGGGGACAGCAATTACAGCAGTTCACCGGAGAAGGGTAAAGGAGATTTGGAGAAGATTGAGATGCTGAAGAGGGAAATAGGGGAGTTGAAGGAACTTCTTGAAGGTAAGGAATTCTTGTTGCGAAGCTACAAGGAACAGAAGTCGGAGATGTCAGTGAAGATGTTGGAATTGCAGCAGAGATTAGATTCTCAGCTTCCTAATATTTTGTAGGTATTGTTAGGGTTTGTTGATTCTTGCTCCCACGCTCGTTCTTTCAATATTTAAATTTGTTCTTTCCGCCAAAATGTGCTCTGTTCTGTTTCTTCTGCTTGTTTTCAAACTGTGCTTTTCCAATTTTTACCAAGTGATTCAAATGACTACTGTTGTTGATGAAATCGAATGGTAATAAACAATCAGTAGCGGAAGTGCAGGAATCAGTTGGTCAATACTTGCACTCTATACACAGAACAAAACAAAAGATCCAACTAAAAGCTTTTACTCATTGTTATGGACTTATTTATGGAGTACATTTGATTAATATGAGTTGTTTCACATCGCATAAGATAGAAGCATTCCACTGTAATAAATTTTGATTCTGATAAATATAATACCGAGCAACTATCTTTTCATTCCAAAACTCAAAAACTGCCATTTCGATGTATTTTGAAAGATGTCTAAAGATAACTTGAAAGTTCTAAGCAAAGATCCATTCCACGCTCTTAGTAACTCAAAGAGTGCCAGCATTAATCAAGCCGAGGTTGTCCTGAAATTTACACATAATACATATCCTAGTTACCTACACACGAGTTTGCAAACACGCGAGGGTTCAAACAAAAACCTCCACATCCTCCCACTACATTTATAATAAAGAGATTAGACCGATACAGAACCATTACACACACCTTCAGCCAGGATAGATTAAAGCATTACGAATCAGGAGGGTAATGTGACTTGACAGCCTGACATAAAGTCTAACTCATTTGTCTGGATTGCGGACTTTTTCTAGTTAGCGACAACGACATTTAGCGGCTGTTGAGATCAAAGTCACCAGCTTCACGCCATTCATCTTGGTTGCTGGTCTCTCCGTTATCGTTCTCCTCGTCATCGTTCAAGAAATCTTCAGATGGCTCCTTCTCGTCTCTCGCACCATTGTTTCCCCATCCATTCATCATCATCCCGTCTGGATTAACACTGTGTTCCTGTTCTCCCATATCATGACCGATCGCCATATTGTTGCCGTGGGACCCGATAAGAGCGTTTGCCCTAATTGGACCTCGCAGCATATCAGCATGCTGCGAGTCGACTCGAGCTTGTTGTTCTGCTTTAGCCATAGCCATTCGCATCTGAGCCTCCCGATTAGCCCTTTCCCTCGCCTCCATCTCAGTTCTCAATTCAAGCATTGCACGCTTCTCGTCTTGGAGAAGAACCTGCTCAATCATCAACCTCTCCTCAGCTCTGAATTCTCCATTACCTCGCTTGCGAGTGATAATGTTAAAGGCAAGGGCCTGTTTTTCAAAAGTACAAGTGAATTCAGCAACTTTGGCAGCAATGTTGTGATCCCATTGCTGTGATCGAGATGGCATCTGGCCTGTGGTGTCAGAATCAAGGATTCTATCATCCTCCTCTGCTTCGTAATCTGCTATCACATGGTAAGGAAGCAACCTGAAAAAATGATTCTGGAAATGATGAGAAAAGCATGATAACTCCAGATTAGATATAATATCATTGCATATTCTCATAAAACTCTAGAGTCTAGAGCTTCATATTATCTTTTGCTTTATATAAAAACATCCAGGACTTCATGTGATTTATTCTGCTGTTCTATCGTGTTCTGCTGTTTTGAAAAATGTGAGCACCTAAGAAACGAGATCACTACCCACCCTGAAACTTTTCATGGAAATCTCACGGGCTCAAAATGAACCAACTCAGAATTGCCAAGAGCATTGTGACCATATCCACAGGTAATCACTTAAATGAAACTAGTGCTGAATTCAGCAAAACCAAGCACAACAAAAACAGCCCTTTCAAGAATTATATGGGTATATAACCAAACATGACAAAACATGAATGCTTAGGAACAGAGTGTACAATTTCAGGCAATAATGTCTTTACTATCTATACCACTATCGGGTCACTAAGAGACGTGTGTCACATGTCTACGTGGTTCTTAGTTGGACCTGCAGGAAACAGGGGCATGTTTCTTTGCCCATATTCTCCATTCAAAACACTCTTCCAACAATGACACACATTAAGTTTTCAAGTTCAGAGGTCCCAGCCTGATTTTTCAGGAGAACAGGTCAGCTCACAATACTTGTCTGGATAAATCCCTACCAAAAACCAATAACCCAGTTGATTGAACTGAGAAACATGCCTGAGGATGGCGACTATGATCTAGAATTCTAATTCTTTCATTGCACATTATATTCACTCTGTCAAGTTCAACCCTATTGAACAACTAATGAACACATTACACCAATATTTGCAAACATTAAATCTAATTCCGTGAAGGTGAAGAGGAAATATGTTCGCAGCTCTCTTCTCTACTGTCAAAGCATTCTATATCAAGTGCGGTGTACATAAGTGCAGACATTACAGCCAATAACTTCCAGCTGTATAGAATTTAATGAAACTAATGTCTCTACAGAGGCAAATTCAAGTGAAAATAAGTTGGGTGGTAAAAAACTTGAAACAAACCACTTTAATCACCTCGCATGTAAGATGCATACAAAAGCAGTTTGTGAAAAAGTAAATATAAGATAGACATATATACAACAAAAAAAACATCAGTTAATAAAAAAGCTTTAGAGTCGCAAGAACTCGCACACTCTGTCGAAAACACTCAAATTCTGGACTACAATCATTGTTCTTAGCGTATGACAGCATAAGGTAATACCATGTACACTGAAACCAAGCCATAACAAAAGTGCAATAATATTCCAGCTAAGTTGTCAACGATGAACAGTTGGCTCAGAAAAGTGAATCTCAGAAGTACCTATCACTGCTGTCTCCACACATTATATTTCAAAGAAAAACCTCAAATATTCTCTCTCCACCAAGATGAAGCAAATGGTTTTCTAAAAGCAGTACGTATAGTAGCAGCCTATCAGGACTATCTTCACAGTTAAGTGAGTGAGTTGATGAAAGCAACAAAAATTCCTCTGGATACTTTCAACCATACTTGAATAGAGAGACATTAATCTGTCCAGTATAGGGTCCTCTAGGCATTTTTCATGCCAAAATATAAATTGGAAAAGATTCGATCATAAAAATACACACAAGAAAAATCCTAGAATGCCAAAGGACTTCAAAAATAACGTGGACAATGCCAAATGTCAAAAGCGAAAATTTGTTTGCATTCATAAGCACAAAAGAAACGGAAAACATGCCAATGTTTTGAACTCAAATACCGCACACAATCCCTCACAGAGTGGAAGATCTGCCTAAAAAACCACCAACACATCATAATTTATACATACAAATATTCTATCACCATATTCTAGTACCTTTAACATAATCATACGGCATAATTATAAATTCCAAGACAACAACATAATAAAATCTAGAAAAGAAAGGTATCCCAGATTCAGAAATTGGTATATCTCAACAAATAAAAAATAAAAAACAAAAAAGTAAAGAAATGGAAAATAAAGAAATAACCTTTCGCATGCGTCTTCGAGAGAGGAGAAAGGTCTTTTAATATCGGGACGGCAAACACGCCATGCGTCCTGATACGCCATCTGTAGCTCAGCCTGATTCAGCGAACGCATAGGCATCGGTTTCTGTTGCTGGGGCAAACTAGGGTTTGATTGCGATGGTTGCTGGGACAAATTAGGATTTTGATGTTGTTGTTGGGGTTGTTGAGGCTGCAAATTAGGGTTAGGGTTTTGAGGGAAATTGATTGGGCGAAGATTAGCCGCAGAAGGAGGAGGGCGTAAATGCGCATCGATGTTGGATGGAAAGCGTGCCATTGCAGCCATTTGTTGTTGCTGTTGAGCTGCTGCTGCTTGTTGTTGTTTTTGGAGTTGTTGAAGGAGAAGAAATTGTTGCTGATTTTGATGAATCTGCTGTTGTTGTTGCTGCTGCTTTTGTTGTTGTTGTTGTTGAAGAAGGATTTGTTGAGCTTTTGATTCGTCCATTTCGTCTTCTTCTTCTTTCTCTGTGATCTCAACTTTCTCACAGTCGCACGCAGCAAAATTTGGAATTTCAATTTTATCATCGTCCCTTGATATGTTGACGTGCAGACGGTCTGATTTTGATTCGGTTTATTTCGAATACTTTAATTTGATTTGGATTTGTTCGAGTCGAAGTTTGAAAGTCCGTCTAAAGTTTTTGTTCGATGTTGTTGAGCACGTTATATGACGCAACGAGTTAAGCATAACATTATGTCACGTATTTAGTGTTTCTCTCGACTAAATAGTGCGATATTTAACTAGAATTGTCCCTGCAAAGTTAAGTCAGTCTTTAGAATTTTAGCGAAAGCTTTTGAATAGTTTAAGAACTCGGAAAATAAACTAGAATGTGAGAGAATGAGCTAGCTATGAAAATGCTCTCTATTGCTTAGGAAATGTGTGTTGTATGTGTTGCGTACAAATGAGGGGGGGTTCACCCCTTTATATAGCCTACCACTACTCTAGAGGATTCTATACAAGAAGATTCTAGAAAATATATAAGAGTATTTTAGAGAGTCTAGAAGCTCTTGAACCTGTAGGAAGCATTCTACAATTGTGTGGAACCTTCTGGAGAAGTCTAGCCCAAGGGCGGAGCCTTCTAGAGTCTTCCGGAGTCCGATCCTTCCGTAAGCTTCCGGAGCCTTCCCGATCCTTCTAGCCGCTTCTAGAGTATTATGGGCCTCTCTATTCAATTTCGTACCTTTCCAGATCCATCTCGAGCATCCGGATAATTCTGGAGCATTCCGGATAGTCGAACACGCGGAATGTGATATTCTCCCCCACCTAAATTGGCAATGCCCCCATTTCCTTGAGTGACTTGTTTAGGAACTCGACGATTCCTACCTCGGCGGGCTCTTCTCTTCCTACACATTGCCCCCACCAAGTGTCCGCCCAAGTTTCCTTCGATGCCGCGTCCCTTATAGCCTTGAGTCTCGGTAGGTTGCTCTTTCCCCAATGAGCTTGCCGCGCTTCTGTCCCATTGATGCGTCACCTTTGCCACTCCATCGGACCCTTCCGGCTTGACCCCCGTCTTGAGTGTTGGCTTCCCATCGCCATTATGATGACCCTTCATCAACCGTATAGCCGACAACGAAACTTGC
The DNA here is from genome assembly GCF_046630445.1 of Rutidosis leptorrhynchoides. Lineage (NCBI taxonomy): Eukaryota > Viridiplantae > Streptophyta > Magnoliopsida > Asterales > Asteraceae > Rutidosis > Rutidosis leptorrhynchoides. Next base: position 18,997 of record NW_027266451.1, on the reverse strand, counting down.
TTCGACTCTTCCCTTATAATCGGAACGATGCATCCTCCCTTATCATATATGCACATCACGTTAGCAAATGGCATAGGAACGGCTTTGATCTTCTCCAAGAACTCAACCCGATGACTAACTCATAATCGTCTAGCTTGGTCACATGCATATCCTTCTTTCCCTTCCATTCGCTTACACGAAGCTTCACGTCGTGAGAGATTCCCACAATCGGTGTTGGATCCGTGTTTACGGCCTTCATCATGACGTCCACTTTCTTATATTTGAGCCCCAACTCTTTAGCGACATTGTCTCGGATGAAAGTGTGAGTAGAACCGGTATCCACCAATGCTCGGATGGTTCGGCCGGCAATCTCTGTATCCACATACATCGACTTGCCTTCCACCTTCTGGGGGCTTGCTTTCAAAGCATTAATCTGTCGGAGCGCGCTCATCCTCATCGGCTCAAAATCATCCTCTCTTGCGCCTTCGCACCTTTATCGGTCATAACCATCGCGACGAGTTTTCCCCTAAGAGGACAATGAAGGGCTTTGTGCGGACTCGTGCATAAGAAGCAAACTAAAGCCTTCTTACCCGATTTGTTGTCCGTTCGCGCTTGATTATTCTTCAATGGCTTAGCCTAATCTCCCTTGTCAACACTCCCTTCGCCATGCTTCGGATTATCCCATGCTCCCCCACCATGCATCGGATCGTCTCCCGAACTCTTCTTCTCTAAGTTTCGGTAGTTACTAAGTGATTCGGTAGCGGCAACGGCTTCTGACAACCCCTTAAATCCTCGACGCTTGAGTTCCAGTTGAGCCCATCCCGCGAGACCATCCATGAACATAAAGGCAGCGTCCTTCTCTTGCATATCCGACACTTCCAATAAGAGCTCGGAGAACTCTTTGATGTACTCCCGGATTGTCCCCTTTTGAGTGAGCTTTCGAAACTTTGCCCGAGCTTCATTTTCGGCATTCTCCGGATAGAAATGCGCCTTAAGCTCCCTCTTGAACTCGTCTCATCATTTTGATCGTATAGATGCCCCTTGGACATCCTCGACCTTCCGACGCCACCACAACATAGCTACGTTGGATAGATATAGCGAAGCCGTATCGAGCTTGGTAGCATCATCCATGTACCCCATCGCTCGAAAGTATCGCTCCATGTTCCATAGGAAATTATCAATTTCCGGTGCATTACAAGCCCCATTGTATTGCATTGGTTTTGGAACTCCACCCTTGCCGCTGGTAGAGTGATCAATGGCTGGTTCCCATCGCGCCTAGCAGCCTTCATCCGGTCCACCTCCGACACCAAGTCAGTTACCGTAAGCGAGAGTCTCCCAGAGCTCCCTCGAGGCCTGCTACCCGATCTTGAAGCCGCACACTATCTGCCGCAACATCACATTTTTCCCACGTAGCGCTTCATTGTCTCTCTTAACCTCATCAATCGCCTCCTTGAAAACGTTGTTGCCTAAAAGAACTTCTTCACGGAACTTCTTCAGCCTCTCTTCGACCTTTCCTATGTTGGAACTTAGACTCAAACTAAGACTCTTGAACTCGGATTGTAGATCGTCAACCCCATGAGCGATCCTCTCACCGAGATCCACCATATCCCGTGAGTACTTTTCCAATCCTAATTCAATTACTTGGAACCAATCTTCCCCTCCGGCTACAAGTTCCTCCAAGCTAGCGAGTCGTGCACCAATCGTGGGATCGACGGAGCGGTCCCTCTTGCTCTTGGATTGCTTCTCCATATTCTTTCCACAACTTTATCGTTGTTTTCGGCCATTGCAATAACTAGACTCTGATACCACCTATCACGTACTTTGTGTTTTCCTCGACTAAGTAGTGCGACACTTAGTTAGAATTGCCCCTGCAAAGCTAAGTCAGCTTTTAGAACCTTAACGAAAGTCTTTGAATAGTTTAAGAACTCGGAAAGTAAGCTAGAATGTGAGAGAATGAGTTAGTTACGAAAATACTCTCTATGGCTTAGGAAATGTGTGTTGTGTGTGTTGGGCCAAAAATTTCTGGCTGCTCCATTCACAAACGAGCCTACAACGGCTGGCTCAAAACAGGCAGCTCTTCAGGAGTTCTAGAAGTGGAAATTGGCACGGTTTTGGAGATCTTTCCTGAGGATTTTGTAGCAGTCCTCTTCCTCTTCGAATTCTTCCTTTCTACAATGCTCACAGGTACCTCAGCACTATTTCTTCCAACAGCCTTACAGCCTCTTCAACTTCTTTCTCTTCATTAGCACATGAGCCATTCTGTTGCTCCCCCTCAACTACTGCTTCAGCAGCAACTGACTCCCCCTCGGCCGGAGCATCCTTCATGGCCGGAAACTCTCCCTCACATCGAGGGTTCTCAGCAACATTATCATTAGCATTCTCTTCATCCTCTGTGTTAGCAGGATCTTCATCAACCTCAACGTCAATTTCAACATGATCCTCTGGGTAAGCAGGATCCTTCTCAACATCAGGCACACTAGTGCCTTCTTCTTCAACCACATCTTCAGAAACAGGACTCACAGTCCTCTCACAGCTCACCAATTTTACAAATTCCAGATCATCATCTACCTCAGAGATTCCAATGATGACAGATTTTCTTCCTAGCCTACCGGAAGAGGAAGGAGATTTACTTACTGGAAATAATGGATGCACAATCATGGCTATTTTTGGGTTTTCCACCACCATTGTCTCTACTTCGTCGTCAGAGTAATATTTGGAAAAATTCACTGGTGTTTGCCGTGAGGAAGCTCTCTGCGGCGGCGATGGTGAAGTTTTTGGAGACGAAATTACAATCGGCGTCGACGGGTTTGAGCGAGCGCTCGATGAACCCGGTATGATCCTTGACGAGCGTCTGATTCCTTGACACTTTCCTCCTCTGGTTCGTGCCATTTTTGCAGATTTTGAGTTTTAGGGTTTGAAGGATAATGCTGATGCTTAGGGTTTGTGAGAGAGTTGTGTAGCACAAAAACGGAAAGAGTTTGCAGTTAATACTCTAAAATTGCTTTTCTTCTACCTCTGCAACTTCCCTTTTAATTTTTAAAAATTTCGTGGGAAGATCATCTGCTACACGCCAAAAATCACGGGCCAATATTCAAGGCTTTGTCTTCAATGGAAGGGGTTCACCCCTTTATATAGCCTACCACTACTCTATAGGATTCTATACGAGAAGATTCTAGAGAATATACAAGAGTATTCTAGAGAGTCTAGAAGCTCTAGAACCTGTAGGAAGCATTGTGTGTGGAACTTTCCGGAGAAGTCTAGCCCAAGGTCGAGCCTTCTAGAGTCTTCCGGAGTCCGATCCTTCCGTAAATTTCCGGGGTCTTCCCGATCCTTCTAGCTACTTCTAGAGTATTCCAGACCTCTCTATTCAATTCCGTACCTTTTCGGATCCATCTCGAGCCATCCAGATAATTCTAGAACATTCCGGATAGTCGAACACGCGGAATGTGACAATTCGATACTATGATGGTTCGTGCGAACAAAGTGTTTCATATCGAAGATGGGTTTTAAAATGATGTGAATATTGATGATCGAATTCGAATCTTACAGAGGATGTAAATGCAACAAATAAAAGTATGAGGGAAGATTAGTTAAAGCCGTATAGAATATTTGTATATAATGATTACTGATGTTTATTGTATAGTGTAAGAGTGTTTAATCATAATAATAATTGGGGCTTATTTATTTCTGGTGTATAACCGCTCCCTAAACCTTCGACGTCGACGATCGGATTCCTACCGTCGAACATGGTACTAGAGCATGTCTGATTGGAACAGATTATTTGACAAAATCCTCTACTTCCTTCTCTTTTTTCTTACTTGTTTCTGCAAAGTTTTTGATTTCTCGAAATTGGTGATTTGCAATGACGAACGAAGCAGTACAATCGACGACCATGTCCCATATCACCGCGCCCACCATGGTTGGCTTGTTGGCAAGGCAGACTCAACAGGGTATGCAAACTTATACTCAGAACTATCAAGCTTCAGTAAATCATGCTTTTACCTCGGCACCACGTGAACACCTGCCTGTGGCGCAATACACAGAATTTGCAGGTATAATTCCTAATTCATTACCTATGCAAATTACTAGTCTAGATTTTGGCTCTTGTATTGTTGATACGAGTGCATCAAATCACTTATGTGTCTCTTATAGCAGTTTTCTTAGGTTGTCACCACTAAATGTCTGTATTCTGGTGTCCTTGCCTGAAGGACATGTAACTAAAGTCCTCGAGCAAGGATCCGTACCGCTATCTTCTGCCTTCACTTTGCATAATGTGCTCTACGTGCCTTCATTCAAGCATAATTTGCTTTCTGTTAACCAGTTAGCTTTACAGCATAACGTGGTATGTTTTTTTACTCACGACTATTGCATAATGCAAGACCTGAAGACTAATTCGGTCCTTGCTGTTGGTAAAGCGATAGGAAAGCTTTACTATCTCGATGCACAATCATTCACTCAGTCTACCATTCTTTCGTGTCTTAGTCGAAAATCTTTAGATGCGTTGCCTATCTTTAGTTCGGTTTTCTTTAGGAATTCAGTAATGAATACTGTAAATCATGTGGCTGATATACATAATTGGCACATGAGGTTAGGTCATCCATGTCCTAGAGTAATGAGTCGTGTTCTTACTACTGTTTCGCACAACAAAAATAATAAAGATGTTATTTGTGATGTATGCCCGTATGCAAAACAAACCAGGATGGTTTTTCCCTTAAGTAAATCAAATATTAATGTTGTGTTTGATCTTATTCACTGCGATTTATGGGGTCCATATAAGGTTCCAACTACCTCTGGTTGTAGTTATTTTCTTACGATCGTAGATGACTTTTCTCGAGCTACTTGGGTATTTCTCATGAAGTATAAGTCACAGGTTCCAGCCACACTTGATCAGTTTTTTCGCTTTGTCAAAAGTCAGTTTTCTACCTGTATTAAAGTTGTCCGAACGGACAATGGTTTGGAGTTCCTTGGAGCACAGTCTCGGAACTTATTCAAGCAAGCTGGTTCTATTCAAGCAAGTCAGTTTTCCAATCTGGTTTGTCAAAACGTTATTGGGGTGAAGAGTTGTTGACAGCCGCTTATCTCATTAATAGAACTCCTGCCTCAACTTTAGCTTGGAAATGACCTTATGAAGTCCTCTAACAAGCTACCTGATTATGATTCCTACACTCATTTGGTTGCCTTTGCTATGCAACTAACATATTTCCAACCAAGGACAAACTGGATACTCGAGCTTATAAAGGTGTTTTTATTGGTTATGTGCCTGGTCAGAAAGCTTATAGAATTCTACGGTTGGACAATTCATTGGTGATCACTTCTCGTGATGTTGTATTTCATGAATCCGTGTTTCCTTTGTTGGCAGATCCAGCGCCACCAGCAATTACTCCAATGCCAATATTGCTCCCTGAGTCCTCGGAGGAAACCCTAGCTACTTATCCTACCGATAAGCCAGCTTTTATTGATCCTTCCACTGAAGGGCTAATGCCTCCTTCCCCAAATATACCTTCCATGTCATCCGAGTCTCCACCCATACAAGTCGATAGGGTCTCGAGTCCAGCTCCAGTATTGCGACGAAGTAGTCATCACATACAGCCCCCTAGGCGATTCTCTGATTATGTCACAAATGGCCTTAACATAGGTAATTCTAGTTATTCTTGCTTTGCTGGACTTTCTTCTTTGTTACCTAGGTTTTAATATTCTGTTAGTTATGTTAGAGTTTTTGCACACTTGTCATCCATGCATGAGCCACATTCTTTTTCACACTAGGTTAGATGAAAACTGGATTAAGGCCATGGATTCTGAATTGAATGCCTTGATTAGTAATGATACATGGGATTTAACTGTCTTACCTTCTGGTAAGAAACCAATTGGTTCGAGGTGGTTTTATAAATTGAAACTTAAACCTGATGGTAGCATTGATTGCTACAAGGCCCGGCTTGTTGCCAAGGGCTACAATCGAGTTGAGGTTATCGATTATCTTGAGTATTTTTCACCTGTTGCAAAAGTCGTTACTGTACGTATTTTGCTTGATGTGACTGCTGCATTTACCTGATCGCTGCATCAACTTGATATTAATAATGCATTTTTGCATGGGTACATTGATGAGGTGTTGTATATGTTGCCTCCTGATGGATTTCCTTTACCTAGTTCTGATTTGGTGTGTAGATTGAAGCGTTTTCTGTATGGATTGAAGCAGGCCTCATGCCAATGGAACTCAGAATTTTCTTCACAACTAATTGCCTATGGTTTCACTCAAAGTTCAACGGATAATTGTCTGTTTTCGTTTCAACGTATTCCGTTTTTCTGCTGTTGCTTGTCTATGTCGATGATGTGTTGATTACAGGAAATTCTGAAGAGGCACTTCTTGCTGTCAAGGCCTTTTTACATAGGAAGTTTACTATAAAAGATCTAGGTGATGCCAAGTACTTTCTCAGCATTGAAATTGCAAGGCCAAATAAAGGAATATATTTAAGTCAGCTTAAGTATATTCTTGATATTCTTTCGCATTGTGGTTTCTCTGACTGTAAAATTGCTGCCACACCACTCCCGCATGGTTTTATTTTTCGGGCATCTGACACAGAAGAAATTGGCCCATTGTTTGCTGAACCAGAGAGATATCGTCAGTTAGTGGGTCGCTTGTTGTACTTGGGTTTTTGCCATCCTGATATATGCTATGTTGTACAATAGTGGAGTCAACATATGAAGAAGCCTCATCAGATTCATTGGGATGCTGCTTCTCATGTTCTTCGTTATTTAAAAGGATGCCCCAATCGTGCCTTGTTTTACTCAGCCACCAATGATTTTTGTTTGACAGCTTTTAGCGATAGCGATTATGCCAAATGCAAGGAGTCTTGGAAGTCTCTCACTGGTTATTGTGTTTTCCTTGGTACTGCATTGATCTCTTGGAAGACCAAGAAGCAGAAGACTACAAGCCGGTCATCCTGTGAAGCCGCATATCGTAGCATGGCATATACTGTGTGCAAATTACTCTGGATTTCCTGTATGCTGAAGGAAGTCAAGGTTTCTTTTCGCAGCGCGTTCCGTTATGGTGTGATTCGAAATCTGCTCTCCATATTACACGCAAACCGGTGTTTCATGAACGAACCAAACATTTAGAAATTGATTGCGATACAATTCGTGATCATTACAAGTCTGGTTTTGTACTTCCACAACATGTCTCTACTAAAGATCAGCTGGCAGACTTGTATACCAAGACTTTGTCCTCTGTTTTGTTTGATCGATTTGTCTCCAAGTTGGGCTTGGTTGATCCCCCACAAGTCCAACTTGAGGGGAGATATAGAGGATGTAAATGCAACATATAAAAGTATGAGGGTAGATTAGTTAAAGCTGTACATAATATTTGTAATCTACTGTTGTTTATTGTAGAGTGTAAGAGTGTTTAATCATAATAATAATTGGGGCTTATTTATTTCTTGTGTATAACCGCTCCCTAAACCTTTGACGTCTACCGTCGAACAAATCTATCTGTGACGATATTCAGGGTGAGCAACATGTTACAACAGTGTCGTATATCTCATGATGTTGTAGAAACGAAAAATAAAATCATGATTTTAAAGAAATGAAAATAATTTAAGAAAAAATAGTATTCTTTAATGTGTTTAGAATTGAATGTATATGCGAAGTATGAATAATTGAATCTATAATATATTGTTTAATATTTATTTTATTTATATGGTTTATGGTTGCTCATATGATTCTATCAAATATTTAAAAATATTTTGTCTCATCTCTTTATTTAAAATTCCGATTTTCGAGAGAATACTTTATTTTGAATTTTTAAGATAGTTTTTATCTCATCTTTAAATTTATATTTCTTGATATCACGAGAAAATACTTTTAAGTCGATGAATAATTGTCTCTTGAATTTGTAAAAAATTAATTATAATTTTACTTATTTGTGGCAATTATAAGAAGGTCTTCTATCTCTAATTTCATGTACTCTCATTATATGCTGTCAAGCCTTGTTTTGGAAAGTAATTTATGACTGGTAGTTTTAGAGTGGTTGTCGGAACAGTAAAAAAACATGCAGTATTAGTAATTCAACGTGGCAAATGACTCTCTTACCTTAAAAATATGGGATGATGCTACATCCACGTAGAAAGACTAAATTCACGGAGAAACACTTTTTGTTATCGGATTTTCCGTCACTAAATGATATCAGTAAATCCTGTCACAAAAAGTGTTTCTTCGTAGATTTAGCCTTTTTCTCCGTGGATTTAGCTATTCCCATATGTCTTATAAACATGTGATGTCGGTTGGTAATTTTTTTATCAAAACCAGTTTAAATAGATAAGAGATGATTATTTGCAAATTCGTACACAATAGGGATTTTGTTCATGGAAAATAATTGATTCAAGTTTGGATGGTACATAAGAATTTTTGCCAGATTTTAAAAGAAGAGATGGAAGATAATTAAAAAACTTAATTAATTACTTGTTACTTTTCTTGAAAATTAATAATTACTTATAATTGGAATAGTATTTTTTTTTTTTGGTAAACGAAGTTTTTATGCACCAAAGGTGAACCGCGCAAACGAAATATATAGTATTACAAAGTATCAGGAAACACGGCTTATACATGAGACCATATAGCTACTAACCTATCAAAAATACTATTCTTTACACAAGATGAATAACACAAAACATACTCTCTTATACAACCAATCACTTTATGAAAATTGACTGGTCTTTGTTTAAAAATTCTATCATTCCGCTCCTTCCATATAAAATATATAGTGGCAGCCAATAAATGTCTTCTTAACACAGCTAATTGTGATTTTCCAACAACTCTTTTGCACCACCAGTACAATTCCCGATTTCAATCTCTTGGCGATCTAACAAATTGTCCAACACACATCACCTCTAACCATATAGCTTTGGAAAAAGAGCAAGCAAAGAATACATGGTCTCGAGTCTTAGCTTCCCTTCCACACAACACACATAAATCATCCTCAAATATACCCTAGTTTTTCAATCGATCACAGCTAATCGATTCATTACAGTTAACCAGCAAACAAAACTATGCTTAAAACTAGGGCCTTTCCCCACACTACTCTCGCCCATCTAACTTTACGCGATCGACTACGTATAACATTATAAGTAGAAGAAATAGTGTATATACCTGATATGTTTAGGGTTTAGCTGCTTTCCAGATGATTTTAACCGCCTGAGAAGATACTCTAACCGATCAAACCAACTCCCAAGCCTCCACAATATCATAGCTAATAGGAAACGGAAGCTGCCACTGTCCCTCAACATAAACTTGACTTACTCTACTGTCTCGGGCTACATTAGCATCTTTAAAATAGATGGATGGAAATAGATCAACAAGGGCTCCATTAGGAAGCCAAGGATCAAACAAAAATTAAGCTTCACTGATACTCAAAAAATTGTTTGAAATCTACACGCAAATCTAAGAGGTTCCCCATGCTGTACTAATATCAGGTGGCTTATGCAAGCCCCAAAAGCTTAATCTTCTCAACCTTGTTGTGTAATCCAAGTAGTCCAAAGAGAAATTTTTTCAGCTAGAATACCCTACAACTATTTTCCTATAGCAGCCCTATACCAGAGAACTAGATCCAACACCCTTAAATCACCTTCCACTTTTGGTTTGCAAACCATTTTCCAGGCAACCAAACTTCTACTAGAAGACTCTGTTCCAGTCCATAAAAAACCTCGACACTTCGCATCAATAATCTTGACTATTGACTTTGGTAATCGAAACGCCAAGCACCAAAATTCATGTAAGTTTCTAAGGACAGAGCATATAAGAATCAAGCGACTAGTATAAGATAAATGCTTCACTGCCCAGTTCGTTAATGGTGCCGAAACCGCATCTACAAGAGCCGAACAATGTCCTTTTTTTTTTTTTTTTTAGTTTTGTTGATATGAGCAGCACTCCCAAATATCGGACCGGCAAACTACCTTCCTGAAAGCCACTAACACATAGCAGATTTTGCTTTCTCTCCTCGTGCCCCCTACTGAAAAAAATATTAGTCTTCTCATCACTTACTTGAAGCCCTGACAAACTATAGAAGAAATCAAGTTGAGCTTTAAACCAAGTTACTAGAAATTCTTCTCCTATACAAAACAAAAACAGATCGTCCGCAAAACGTAAATGGTTCAACTTTAAAAATTCACATTCCTTATGAAAACGAAATTGAACCGGAGGAACCAAAAGCATCCTGGACAATAGCTCTATCACCAGCATAAACAAAAAAGGAGAAATTGGGTCCCCTTGACGGAGGCTCTTTTTCCTAGGGAAAAACCACTCAACACACCCATTTATCATCAAAGAATAATTAACATTTCGTACAAAACACATAACCCATCGAATAAACCTTCTTGGAAACTTCAAGCCAGTAAGAAACTCCTCTAAAAAATCCCAAGAAACTAAATCGTAAGCCTTTCTTACATCAACTTTAATAGCACACAACAAGCTCATGCGCCACTAAAATGTTATCAGTAATAAGACGACCAACCACAAACCTTGACTGAACTGGACTAATCAACAAAGGCAAAATACGAGAAAGTCTAGTAGTTAGTACCTTCGAGATAATTTTGTAGATGACAGTACAACAAAGCAATCGGCCTATAGTCTTTAAGTCCTTGAGCGGTTGTTGTTTTTGGTATAATCGTGAGCATTGTATCACAAAACTTCTTTGCTAACTTCCATGTACGAAAGAAAGCCAGAATGGCCTCTATAAGGTCAGGCCTCAGCATTTGCCAGTGATGCTTGAAAAGAGCGGCATGGAACCCATCTATCCCTTGTGCTTTACGAATATCAATACCCCACAAAGCTATTTTAACTTCATCAACCATTACATCACTTTCTAAACACATTGCATCCGCTTCGGACATAAAAGGACCTGCATTCAGAATGCCCAAATCTAGCGGTGCCGACAATGATTATTCCGACCTAGCAATTCACAGTAAAATTCTACCATACATCTACTAATAGCCCCTTGGTCAGTAAGGATTTCACCTGAAAGTGTCTAAAGGTTACGAATCGCATGGCGAGCTTCCCGAATCTTTACTAACTTGTGGAAAAAACTAGTATTAGCATTTATGAGCCTAATCCAATCGCACTTCGCTTTTTGTTTATAGAACTGTTGCTCCTATTGCAATAATGATAGAAAAGCAAACATAGCCAGTTTTTCTTCCTGAATCAAGTTGTCATTCAAAGGATCCAATTGTATTCTCTGTTGTATATCAACCAGAGTAGTTTGCCCCTGCTCAACCCTCTCTGATATCCTTGAAAACGCCCTTCGATTCAAAGATTTCCACTGGAAAATTTCAGGCCCTATGGACCAGCTCCTCATAAGTAGGATGAGACTACCACATTGTAAAATATCGAAATGCTTTCCTTTTAGACCTCACAAATGTCTTTAACTCCACAATAAGTGGGGAATGATCAGAAATCCTGATACGACATGGGGGTTTTTAGGTAATTTGGACCGTGCCGTTTGTGAGGCTTCGTTCCCTTTGTGAGGCTACGCGCCTGGGGGCACGAACACCACCGGCCTTGCCCTCCCGAAGAGGCCTAAGCGCCTAAAGCCGAGGAGACCTACGATCTCACAACTGTACTGGTCGTTTTCAACGCTGATAGTCCAAGTCAAACCTAAAGATCTCACATATATAAAGACCCATTTCAGATGTCCAAAGTAAGCCAAGACTTATGCTTAGGGACACACAAGAGATTTAAGGACACTTTACACTCTCTGTAGAAGTCGGACACTTCCCTCTCTAGACTTGATATCCACCACGTAGCCGTTCGGCTTCGCGGTGAGCCTTACTAGACTCGGATAGGCCGTAGACGCTAAAATACTTCTCATCCCCCATTCTGTCCTAAGTCTGAAACCTAACTCGAAGACTGATTGGAAAGAGGCGCGTGCTCTCCATCTCTGACTCGTTTCACCCTTGTCAAAAAATTGCCGCCGACTGCGGGGAGTTGGTGAAAAGTCACCTTTTTAGCATCTAGTCTTCATCGAGTTTTCCAGGTTCAAAATTGTAGTTGCCTTTTCGAGTAACTTTCTTCATTAGTCTCCCAAATTTGCTGCTGCTATCTCTTAAGCATGAGGTCAGAACCGCCAATGCCGAATCTGATCCGGAACTAGAAACCGCCCCACCTGCCCTTTCCCCTACGATCGAGAACAGTCGTCATTGGATTTGAAACCGCAGATCTATTTACACTCCTCTTAGGGAGTGGGAAGACACCAACTCAAGGATGAGAGCATCTCATCTTGAACCTAGCTCAGCAAAAGTTGGGGATACAATACAAACATCAGTCGGATGCAGGTGGCCGGCCCCAAGACCCTCTTCAAAGAGGAAGGCTTGTACCGAAGCCATTGTGCAAAGGCGTTTGGCACAACCTTCGGTTTTTCGGAGGAGGACTTGGAAGGTATTCAATTCCCTTACATAAATCTATTGGTCATCTCGATGTGGATAGCCAATATGCGTGTCAATAAAATATTAGTAGACGACGGCAACTTCGTCAACATTCTCTACTATCATGCATTCAGTTCTACGAGCTTGATGGACACGCACTTGTCACTTCTGTCAAGGCCGATCTATGCAATGAACAAGATTGAAATCCCTGTTAAGGGTTAGATCCGATTTCCTGTGACCCTCAGAGCTAGAGCCCGCAAGGCCTTGCAAATGGTTGACTGGCTGGTTGTGGAAGGTCTTACAGAGTACAACGCGATATTCGAAAGAAAAGGGATATCAACTTTCTCCGGTGTGGCATCTCTCCTCTACCAGGTCATTAAATTCACTACTTTCGGTGGTATTTGCACTGTTCTCGGTGCCCAAAACGAAGCTAGGAAATGCCACATGATCGCTATAGAGTCGAGAGAGCATAAAGGACTGACCGACCCACTGAAGCATGCCTCCTTTGTGCGACCGAGAACACTCGTGGTGCCAGAAGTCCCACAAAGAGCGTCCAGACAATCCTTAGCGGTGGATTTTGAGGCTTGCGACGATTTCACGATACCTTGAGCCCAGCTGGTTGAAGATCTAGTGCAGATCCAAATTCACTCGACCGACCTCGAAAAGTTCACCATGACAGGCTATGAACTCAGGGGAGATATTCGAGAGGAATTAGTGGAATTCTTACGCTCAAACATTGATGTTTTCGCATGGACAGCCGAAGACATGCCCGACATCGACCCTTCGATAATGGTGCACCGAAGACGGTGAAGCAAAAGAAAACGGCATATGCCTTGGATAGACAGGTCGCAATTGCCAAGGAGGTACACAAGCTTATGAAAGCGAAGTTCATCGAGGAGATCAAGTATCTCAAATGGCTTTCAAACCCCGTTATGGTGAAAAAATAACGGGAAATGGAGATTATGCATCTACTTTTATGACCTCAATGCGGCATGCCCTAAAGATGCCGTTATCCGATGTACCCAAAGTCTTCTTTGTCACGGACATGGATTTATATTGCTACGTGGCCATGCCCTTCGGCCTCAAGAACGCTGGAGCCACGTACCAAAGGTTGGTAAACAAAATATTCAAGCCTCTCATCAGCCATAACATGGAAGTCTACATTGACGACGTGCTTGTCAAAAGTGTCCGAGCTAAAAACCACGTGCATGATTTAGCATAATCGTTCGCCATCCTCCGAAAGTATCAGATGAAGCTGAACCCGACAAAATGCGCCTTCGGCGTAAGGTCTAGAAAATTCCTCGGCCTCATGGTATCCCTGAGAGGAATTGAGGCCAATTCGGATAAAATAAGAGCTGTAATGGAAATGGCAGAGCCAACCAACATCAAAGCAATATGGAGACTCACCGGCAGGGTTATTGCTCTCAGCCGTTTTATGTTCAGAGCCGGAGATAAATGCCTCCCAATCTTCAACGCCCTAAAAAAGGCCTTTGAATGGACCCCCGAATGCCGAGAAGCCTTCCTAGAATTAAAGCAATACTTGGCTTTACCTCCCCTCTTGGCGAAGCCGAAGGAGGGAGAACTATTGTTTATTTATCTCGCCATCTCATATGTGGCCTTAAGCGTCGTTCTAGTAAAAGAAGAAGGTCGGGTCCAAAAGCCTGTGTATTACATCAGCAAAATTCTCCAAGGAGCTGAGGTCCGCTACTCCCGAGTTGAGAAATTCGCATTGGCTTTGGTTACGGCCGCTCGAAAGTTGAGGTCGTACTTCCAAGCGTACCCTATTCGAGTGCTCACCGAGCAGCCCTTGAGGAAAATCCTCCACGACATCAAATCCAATGGCCGCATGATTAATTGGGTAGTCGAGTTGGGCGAATTCGACATATCTTACCACTCTCGGCCGCCCATCAAATGAGGAATAATGGAGAATGTTCTGTGATGGCGCTTCGAACAAGTCGGGGAATGGAGCCGGAGTAATCCTTTACAACCCAGACAGCTTCAAGGTATAATATGCCATGACACTGAATTTTGCCACCACCAACAATGAGGCTGAATATGAGGCATTACTTGACGGCCTCGCCCTTGCCCGAAGACTCAGAGCAAAGAGAATCCGCGTCCATAGCGATTCCCAATTGGTGCTCAACAAGATATCCAGGGATTATACCACTCGAGAGCCGAGAAAGGCTAAGTATCTCGCCGCAGTAAGAAACCTACTAGATCAATTCGAACGATCATGGGTAGTCCAAATACCAAGAGAAGAAAATGCCGACGCTGATCTCCTGTCAAAGCTCGCTTTCGGAGATCTCGAGGAATTCGACAGGGTCGTCTACACCGAAGTGTTAGACTTGGCATCTATTTACGGGCCCTTAGCGGCCCCCATATATTAGCAAGTTAATTGGATGACCCCTATAGTGGAGTACATCTCACAAGGCACCTTGCCGGATGATCCAAGCGAGGCTAGACGGTTGACATGCAGAGCCGCCCACTTTAACATCGTCGATGGAGCTTTATACAAACGCTCACTCTCCTTACCATTGCTTAAATGTCTGACACCAGACGAAGCCGAATGCGCACTCTAGGAAACCTACAAAGGGACTTCCAGGCAACACCTAGGAGAAAGAGCACCGGCTTTGAAGATCATCCGCCAAGGATTCTTCTGGCCTACTATCCAAAAAGACTCAGCCCAGTATATGAAGCGTTATGAAGCCTACCAAAAGGTTTGCGTCTATTCCCAACCTGCCGCCTGAGAACCTCGCGTCGATTATGTCGCCGATTTCCTTCAACGTATGAGGGATCGACATCGTGGGTCCTTTTCCACCGTCCATCAATCAGAAGAAATGGATAATCGTAGCCGCATACTATTTTACCAAATAGGTTGAAGCTGAAGCCGTAGCCAACATCAGCGAGCTCCAAGTCGAACGCTTCGTATGGGTCAATATAATAACCCGCTTCGACCTCCCAAGAGTCCTCATATCCAATAATGGAACTCAGTTCGCAAGCGAACGATTCATGAGCTTCTTGGACTACTACCGCATAGAAGGTAGATTCACCTCGGTGGCGCATCCGTCCGCCAACGACCAGGTTGTGCTCAACCAACAAACTGTTGATGAAGGGGATAAAGAGAAAATTATAGGAAGCAAAGGGAAAGAAATAGTCGGACCAACTCCTCAAAGTACTATGGGCATACCGGACCATTTGCAAAACAACAACTGGAGAGACACCATTACGACTGGCTTTCAGCACTGAAGTCGTAATCCCACTGGACGTCGAATTTCGTTCGTTATGGATACACTGCTATGAAGCCGCCACCAAAGATAATGCCAAAACCGGCTCTAAGGATATTGCCGAAGGACTCAAGCTCAACCTCGATCTAATCGAAGAAGTGAGAGACGCCGCAGCCGCGCACATGGAAGAGCAGAAGCTCCCGGTAGGCAGGTCCTATAACCGCAAGGTACGCCGCCGAGCATTCAAGCACGAAAAATGGACGTTTCCCAACCGAGTGATGCCGCCAAGAAGCTGAGCCCCAACTGGGAAGCCCAATATAGAATAGCCCGAGCATCGCGACTCGGCTTCTACTGCCTCGAGACCATGGTTTGCGAGTCCATCCCGAGAAGTTGGCATGCTACCAACCTCCGCGCATACTACTAGTAAAGCCGGAAGATCAACCTTGGCTTCTCTTGCCTAAAGGCCCTCCATTCGGCCCTTTGTGGCACGTTTTGTAAAAACTCATGTCAAGGCACTGAACCTACCAAACAACTATGCGTAAGTCCTACGAGTGGCATCATTCGCATTATTTTTGGAGAAGAATGGTGAGGACCAAAGACAGGACGAACATAGACCAAGAGTCTTAGTCCGCTCGACCTACACCCAATAAGCCGTGAAGGGCCAAACTAGCCTCGTTGGGGCCCCCATTACTAGACAGTTGATTGGAAGGATACAGGCCAACATAGACAAGGGCAGTCCCCCAAGAGTCTGACGCTATAAAACGTAGTCTTAGCCGATCCGTCATGGAGTGAGACCTCGTTCGCCCAAATGGCTAACCTAAGTACCTATAAAGTACCCAAAAAGACCGGGGAAAAAGATACAGCGGCCGGCAGTTGATCTTTTCTCGCCAAAGTTGATTTAGTATGGACAACATCGCCTAGCTTGGGGTGAAGCCGAACGAAGTGGTCTGGACTAGCGACTGATCATTGAACTTTTGGGCCCTTTTATTAGGCCGATCACGTTCAAAGCGAAGCGTAGGGCATCACTCGAATGAGAAGTGGAGTTGTCGGTTAAGAGCCAAGTCCACCCTGGCGCCTCCCTTCTCGACTAGAGTGATGTTAAATTCTTACTAAGCCCATCATAAAGAGCAATTGCAGATAAGACGCCGGTTAAAAGGTACGCCCACCCCGGCACCTCTCCTTGTTCGGGCAAAGTGAGAATTCTGAGTCATAAAATAAAAAGGTCAAGATGTTGGTTAAGAGGTTAAGCCACGTTGAACACTTCCTTCCATATAGGACCAACCCAGTAAGTCCTAAAACAAAAAAGGTCAAGTCGAAGGTTAAGAGTTACGGCCACACCAACCCTTCCCTGTATTTAGGCAGGGACCATAAATTTTAAAGGATGAGATCTTTATTACACTGACAAAAAAGCAAATACGGATAAGACGTAGGTTAAGAGGCGCGCCCACGCTGACGCCCCTCTTTGTTTGGACGGATTTAAAAATCAGACTACAAAAGGTCAAGATGTCGCCCCTCTTGCTACTTTCTGCCAATCTTGTTTGTAGGAGGCTTGGCCGGTTTCTTCTTGGCTTGGGCAGACTTCGGCCACTTCTTCGGCCTCGACTTTTGACTATACTACTTAGCCTCAACGGGCATCACTGAGGCAAGGGAACAACTCCTCTTCCTCTCAGGAACCTCGGTTGGAAGCTCATCATTGGCCTTATACATCTTCCTTTTCCCTTTATCCTTGGAAAGAGTACGGCCATGGTTAGAGAGCCCAACAGCTTCATCCCTCTCGTCAGCAAACATCTCCCTATTAGCTGCACAATATAAAGGGCAAGCAATTAGCAAAGCTTTAGACGAGTACCCCTTTGACAATCAAGTGTCTCAACGCCGCCTCGATGCCAAGACTGCACCAGTCGGCCATCCAACAAAATCCGACCTTTGCCCAGGCCCTAGTGTCGAAACGTGAATAGTAGTCGGATCCCAATGATGGCAGACCCCGACATCATTCTTAGCCCCGACACGACATTCCGAAAGCTGATAACTTGTCGAACTCCTGAATTGCCCCTTAAGAACCAACCCCAACGCGTCGAAACCCTATAAAAGAGTCCTCTAGGTTTTCAGCTTCATTCTTAAAAAGGAGTCTCGGAGCTCGAACAACCTTCACTCTCGACACGATCACAAATCTAACCCAACCATGAAGTCGTACCTGCTCGCAACGCAGCTTTGATGGAAGACATCAATAATAAGGAGCCAGAGCATAATCGCCCTCGTCCCTCCTTGCTTCGAAGGTTTGAATACGCCGAGGGGAGCGATGTGCTGACGTGGGTCTCTCGATTCTTGATTAGGCAGCGACCTATTCGAAGACTGCCTATTTGATTGGCTGGACTGGCGTTGAGACATGGCGGAGCCGAGAAGAAAGGATTTGAAAGCGATCTGAGATATGAAGAAATTTTTCCCTCTCTTACTTTCTCTCACTAGTTAAGACGACAACTGAAGCTTTGAGGAAGAATAGAGAAATGGCATTGGAGGACTCTATTTATGCAATAGCCGAGGTCGTGATGAAATGACGAAGATCAAGTTTCCGAAGACGAAAAGACTCCTCAGTTCAATGAACGCTCGTCACGTCAACCAAGCATGCACTGACATTGTCCCCTTTCCCAAACAAACCCTTTGCCCACTCAAAGACGGCTAAGGGAGATGTCTCGTTGAGCCACCTCATTAATGACAACTAGGCAATAACCACTGGACTTCCCAAGAGCATCTTTGAAGAAGTCTTTTCGCAAGATGGAAGACAGAAAACCTTCCTCTTAGAAAAGACAAGTTCGAATTCAAGATTCGAAGTTCAAGATCCGCTCCTTCCCAAGAGAAGTCGACTGAAGTCGAAGACTAAGACCCTCACGCCGGCAAAGGCTCGGGTCATATCAATCGAGGCAAGGCTAAGGCCTATGCTAAACCGACATTACTGAAGCAAATGATACGACTCCAAACTTGAACGAGACCTACGAGTCCGGTAAAAGCCCACGAGGAGCTATATTTCTTCCACGAGATCGTACGCTCTCCTGCAAGAAAGGAGGCAAATGATACATCATGAGGGCTTTTAGGTAATTTAGACGATGCCATCGTAGGTTCTTTCGGCTAGGGACCGACCCCTTTGTGAGGCTACGCGCTCGGGAGCACGGATACCGTCGGCCTCGCCCTCTCGAAGAGGCCGAAGCGCCCAAAGCCGAGAAAACCTACGGCCTCATAATTGTACAGGTCGCTTTTAGCACTGACAGTCCAAGTCAAACCTAAAGGTCATCCCTATATAAAGACCCATCTTAGATGTCCAAAGTAAGCCAAGAGTTACGCTTAGAGACACATAAGAGACTTAAGGGCACTTTACACTCTCTTCCTAGAAGTCAGACA